>NC_134706.1:36869295-37071795 GCF_043290135.1 Rhipicephalus microplus | reverse complement strand
AGCTCCAAGTCCTCAAGAGGCCTCAAGTACACCAATTGGCCGAAATTCAAAATGTTAATGGAAGACTGCTGTACCGACGGCTCATCATATAACCTAGAGGACTCGATAAAGGATGTCCTGCAGAATACCACGCATACACATTTGACTAGTCACAAGCACACCGATTTCGACATCGAGCTTGAGAAACTTCGCGCAGTACGCCGTCGTGTAGAACGAAGGTACCGACGGACAAAGTGCATGGATGATTTGAGGCTGGCTAGACGCATTCAAAAGAAAATGCAGCGGCACATGGATAAACTGGCTAGGCGACGTTGGACATCCTTTTGCGAGTCATTGGATCCCCGAAAGCCCCTATCACTGATATGGCGAACTGTCTGGGGTCTTAGCACAACCTTGGGTCAGCGACACCCGTTTACATCGCTGGCACTTCACCTTCGATGCAGAGAGATTGACGTCGCAGAATCTTTCTGTAGAAGAATCGCCCGTGATTCCAATTTCACAGTATCAAGAACGGGAACTTTTGACAACCCACCGCCCTCACGTGATCCCCGTATGGAATGCCAGTTTTCTATGGATGAGCTAGAGGTGGCACTGGCTCTGTGCAGACATTCTTCAGCACCCGGACCTGACGGCATTACCTATTGTGCCCTTTGTAATCTTGGAGACGAAGCTCGGAAGGCACTCTTACGCCTATACAACTACTTCTGGCAGACTGGTACGGTTCCCCAGGCATGGAAGTCAAGTCGCCTCATTCCACTTCTAAAGGCTGGTAAATCTTCTTTAGATATTGCCTCATACCGTCCTATCACACTTGCCAGTTGTGTGGGAAAAACAATGGAACGAATGATTCTAACACGAATGGAGTGGTATTTAAAGCACTACGAAATCTATCCATGGAGTATCCATGACCGGATTCAGGCGTGGCCATTCGTCAATCGACAACGTTGTTGATCTGGTGGCATATGTTCAACACCAGAAAGCCTGTAAGAGACTGTGCGCCGCCCTGTTACTAGACGTTAAGGGGGATTACGACAATGTCACCCATGAAGCCATCCTTAGTGCTTTGGAAATAGTAGGTCTTGGTGGCAAGATATATATGTGGGTGTACAGCTACTTACAGCTGAGATCACTTTACGTGATGACAGCGAATGGCCCAACACCTGATTATTAAAGTAGCCGAGGAGTTCCTCAGGGAGGAGTGCTATGCCCTACCCTTTTCAACCTAACTCTCATTGGTCTAGTCGAGCAGCTACCTAGCACTGAAGAAATTTCTGTCTATGCTGATGACATCTGCATTTGGACATCAGGTGTGACAAGGCCTCAGCTTCGCGCCCGCCTTCAGAAGGCTGCTACAACGACGTCATGCTATCTTCGTAAACAAGGCCTCGAGGTGTCCTGCGGAAAATGTGCAGTGGTAGCGTTTACGCGGAAACCAATGTTTGCTTACAGTATATCAATTAATGAAGAATACATATCGTTCAGCAGAAGCCACAGGTTCTTGGGAGCCATAATAGATAGAAACCTGTCGTGGACTCCACACGTGAACTATGTGAAGAAGCGGCTGATCGTAACATGCCACATGTTCAAATTCCTTGCAAGGAAGAATTGGGGAGTGCCCATACCATCTATGCTACAACTGTGCAGAGTGCTGTTTATCGGATTCTTACGGTACAGCTTACCTGCAATATCTAACACCGGCAAGACCAACCTGCGCGTAATTCAGAGCACTCAAGCCCAAGCACTTAAGATATGCCTTGGATTACCCCGCAGTGCTTCAACGGCTGAAACAATTGCCATCGCTGAAGATCACTCAATAAATACGCATATTATTACCGAGACAATGCGCATGCACCTCAGGCATTATGCCAGGACCCCTTCTCACCACCTGGCGAGCCTAGCTGCTGAAAGGCCCCGCACGACATACGGCACTATTGTCTACAAGCATGGTTCATCGTTTGCTGAGACATACGCACCTGCATCGAAGCCACTGCTTCCTCCTTGGAGCTTGAGCCGGCCGCGAGTTCACTTAATGATTCCAGGAATGAGGAGAAAATCGGACTTACCGACACATGCCCTGAAACAACTGAGTCTATTCCTACTGGAACAAAACTACAGTAACCACGTGCACATTTACACGGATGGCTCAACTACGCCGTCTAGTTCAGGTGGAGCTGTGGTTATACCATCACAAGGGGTAACTCGGTGTTTTAAGACTTCACATGTGACAACTTCAACGACGGCAGAACTCGAGGCTCTGCGCAATGCACTGGAACACATCAATTCAGAAGAAAGGCCAGGTAAATGGGCTGTGTTTTATGACTCAAAACCAGCGTTACAGTGCCTGATATCAGTTCTCCGACGCGGATGCCACGACCAGTTGACCTACCAGACCGTGCAAATTCACCACCTTTTAATACAGAAAGGCCATGACATCGTCTTTCAGTGGTTACCTGGGCATAGTGGTATAGGCGGCAATGATTCTGCAGATCATGCTGCTCGCACGTCACATAAAGAAGCGAACAGCGTTCCGATTCCGCTTTCAAGAGCGGATGCGGCGAGGCAGATTCGTCAACTGGCCCGCAGTCTCACACTGACTGAGTGGAACACACCAAGCATACGACGTACAAGATTGCACGAGCTCGACCCTTCACTACAACTCCGGCCTCCACCCGGCCTACATCGACGTGCAGCTTCGCTTCTCTATCGCCTTTGGCTGGGAGTTGCTTTCACGAAAGCTTATACCACGTTAATCGGAATTACTGACAGTGCGGCGTGCGATGTTTGCGGCACCGACGAAAATATCGAACACCTGCTGTGCCATTGTCCTCAATTTGCCTCAGATAGACAAGTACTTGCCAACGCAATGCGGCGACTGGATGATCGGCCTCTTTCTGTGCAGGTGCTATTACAGCAACGTCCACATGCCTCGACAGCCCACAAGGCAGTGAAAGCCCTGCTGTGTTTCCTGAGAAAGACAGGCTTGTGTGAACGCCTCTGACTTGCGGTAGAGTTCTACACGCTGCAGTGAAATTACTGTCAGTCTCTCCCCCACCTTTTTTCTTTTCCCTCTCTTCCCTTTTTCTCGTCTTTCTTGTCCCCTTCCTTAATCCCGCAGTGTAGGGTAGCCAACCGGATGTCTTTCTGGTTAACCTCCCTGCCTTCTCCCTTTTTGTGACTTCCTCCTCCTCCCATATACAGGAACATAATGTTCGCCCGAGTATGGGTGTGTGTGCGTGAGCCTGCACATGTGTTCCCGTGTAAGCGCGATTGTGTGTACACCCGTGCATGTGTGCGTGCGCGTGTATGTGCGAGTCCGTGCTTGTGTTAAGCGTGCCAGTGCACATGTGTACGCTCATGCATGCGTGCGTTTACGGTCGCGTGTGTGTGTGGCCGCATGTGTGTATACGTGTATGAGTGTGCGCCTGTGAATAAGTATGCGTGTGTGTCAGCCCGTGCGCCCTCGAATTTCGCGTGTGTGTGTGTGTGCGGGGGGGGGCACTGCTTCTTAGTGTTTAAGGTCCCACACCTGTTCAGACTGGGAGTCTTTATGGGAGGTGGCTTAAGGAATGGCGGTGGTCAACGCACTGTACACGGACTATTCAGTACATGGAAAACAGCTGCACATTTTGGTACCTCGTAGTTGCTTACGAACTTGCTTTGGTAGCTGAGTTGTAGGCCCGTGTGTTCAGATTTGTGTGCACGTTAAAGAACCCCAGGTGGTCGAAATTTTCGGAGCCCTCCACTACGGCGTCTCTCATAATCATATGGTGGTTTTGGGACGTTAAACCCCACATATCAATCAATGCTGTGGTAGCTGATTAGGTCCACTGAGGCACTTCTACGCTCGAAAACGTGGGTTATGACCAATTCACACGGAAACGTTTAAGAAGAACGTGCCCTGCCTTTGCTACAGGTGCTTAGCTCATTGGGCAACCATATGGAATTATGTGCTGATCATGTGGGTCAGCAAAAAGTTTGTTATAACAACCTCGACACGTTTCGTGGTGCGTGACAGGCCTTCTAAACCTCCGCGACTGTGGATTAATTTGTTCCAGCTTCGACTACGCATTCAGTGTTTGCGGCACCATACGCAGAATTGCCAGACACAGACAATGCGAAAAGAAATTCCTCTGGAAAAATGTGTAGCGATGCTCTCCCGCTAATGCCACCGAGGACGAAATAATTATTGTTTCTGGCCATTCCATGGTGCACTTTGTTTTCTGCAAGTTTTGCTTCACTATTTTCCGCCCACTGCAATGGCATTCCGTCAAAATACTCAAAGAACCCGAGGCTGATAAATAACCTGCGTCGCTGTGTGGCTGGCTGGAAGGAGAGTTGCCCTTTACAAGGAGTCATTCTTGAAGCGCAATTCGATTGCTTTCCGCGTCGAACCACCGTCCGCCGTATGCGCCATAGCGTTTGCCTTTCGGCGCCATCTTGGCGGGTTTCCCGCTCCACCCCCCCGCTCACCCCGGCCAGCGTTGCCCCCACAACGGCGGTGTAGATAAGCGAATAGTTGCGTCACCGAACACCTGCGTCGACAGCTGCGGCGCCGCCGCCAGTGCCTCCTCCTTCTCTATCTCAACGTTGCCCTCTCTGTCTCATCCGTCTTTCAAATGCGTTGCGTTGGTCTGGGGTCTTGGTCGCTGTGTGAGTTCTAGCGACCAGGCGCATCTTCAATGGTGGTCACGCATGACACCATGTTCGAAGTGACGCTGGGATTAAGGAATATTCATGGAGCGGCGGACACGGACAACGTGGGCCTGTTAACGGTGAGTGTACTGTTTTTGTAGGTAGTAATCATACAGCGCTAGCTAGGCGCCTGCCGCAGCTCTGCCGAAGTAGCCTGCCAGCCATTTACAACAGCATGCGTTCGCGAGCCTGTTGCAGATGCCCGATTAAACGTGTGACTTAACGAGTTCACACTGCTATGTGCGATGTTGTGTAAGTGCCTGCATCACTCATACAGTGAGTGATGTGATCACTTAACAAGGGTGCGATTCGTTGCTGATCGCACATTGTCTTTACACTGCTCAAAGTGATTGATATTGTTTCAAGATGCGCTTTAGGCTACATCGTAATAACATTTCTATTAATACTCAAATGTGCAGCGTGGTTCTGTAGGTGTAAGCGTAAAAAAAGGAAGAAAAAGAAAAATTTATGTACAAAGGCGCACTGTACGAAATGGCTTTTTTTTCTTAAAGACGGTATAGTTTGAGGTGCTGATATGCCCCGATGCTCCCAGCACGTGCGCGTCGGTCTTTTAAAATATTTAGGACACGTGTCACCAGCAACAGGGAAAGATCTAGTAGACTTCCAAAGGCGCGTTGTTGTGGCCATCGCCGTGCGTTGTTTTCCCTCGTTTCTGTTTGCTGTTTTCGTGCTTTGCTTTCATCTGCGATAACGTTCGGCGTTATAACAGAATCAAGAGAGTATACGTGACTGTGGGAGCTATGTGCGGTAGCTCTAGCACAAGCCATGGCTGCTGCAAAGTAGACGGCGTCCGCGCGCGTTGGTGTCGTTCGAGCACTCCTACTTGCTTGGTTGTGTTTAACTGAGTATTTAGGCACGGGTTACGTTTGTAAATCCCGTGGTCAATAATCGCTAATAGCGTGCCCCTGATTGCTATCAGAGGATGGGCTTGGTTGCCGAAATATGCCACACGCTTTTTTCTGAAAGCAAGCTTTGAAGAATTTTTTAAAAAAGAAATACTTTCATACGTGCTAGGCAGTGCCTATTGCAGGCCCGTAACTCTTTAAAAACTGGACGAGCTATCACATCTTTTATCAAATTACAATGAATTAAGATGATTGAATTATAGATGACGAATTTCTGTGCTAGAATAGGTGCACAAAATACATGTTCGCAGCCCTACGTCTAGAAAGCAGGCAAATAGGAAGCACAGCGTCAAATTTGGAATAGATGCCATTGATGGAGCTTCTTGTGAGGGTAGAAAGAACGAGAAAATTGTTCTTTTGGGATGCCCTTATAGAGGCAGTCAGAATTGCACTGATTGCTGAATTGTCACAATTCTTCAGATTGTTAGAGGCATGATTAAAGTCAGTAAATCTTTTACTTTTTTTTGCAGACCTCTTCGCTAGTGCCACGCCCAAGATCATTTGTTCTCATGTATAAGAGAAAGCAGAGATGCCTTCACTGTTTGTACATGAAGAGGTAAGTTTCTTGTGCGTTTTGATTAATGCTACATGTTCTGAACGTTGTACTTTAAGAATTGTTTTTCACACTGGCTCACTACCCTAGAAGGAATTTGATTCTCAGGTGAGTTCAGGCTTTCGTAAGTGCCATTTTTGAGCTGTAGTCTTACACTTCACCTCAATTCGGGAATTTGCTGTATGCTGGAAAACTCTTATCTTTATCATACGAAATTATTGGAGTGTATGGGTTGTATGCTTCGAGTTCAGTGTAATGTCAATTACACGCCATTTCAAAGGATACACACTACACATTCATCATATATGGTGCTGCCAGAACATCCTTTTATGAGAAGTCATATTTGCTCTTATTACAGGATGAGAGGGTGCCGCTGACGTCCTGCGTAGTATACCCCGGCCCCAGCCTAGAGCAAGCCTAGTTCCTGAACCTCCACGTGGATGACCGAAATATCTTTCGTGTCAGTAGTGACGAAGAAGGAGTGACAGCACTGATGAGTTGATTTTTTTTTATTTTCAACATTGTCTACGGCCGCAAGGCCTTTAACAACCACCGTGATTGAGAGGCTTTTTCTCGGCGTGAGTTCGGAGTTTATCAAAGAAGTTGTTCAGGCAGTGCGATGCTGAAAATTTTAGTGTCACAATGCCTGAACAACTTTTTCTAGTGTGGTCATGGTAGATGAAGAAATATTGTTATTTGTATAAGTTACTTTGCTTGAGTATAGCTGGACCATTCCATGCCAAACGTCCCAGCCACTTTGGCGACCATCTGAAATAAATTTGAAAAAGAAATGTGCTGACTTACTGCGTTGAAAACAGTGAACTGCTAGAATATTTCAGCGAGAAAAAAGTTTTGTTCATGTGGCTGGCTTATAACTTCCTGGCATAATGCCGTCTGTGTGCTGTTTGTGGAAAATTTTGTTTTAAAACTACCGCTTATTTTTTCTAAAGCAAATTCGGTCTGCCTGTTAAGTAAATGTGCTTCTGTAAGGTATTTGAAGCTCAATTATATTAGTGCAATTTTTTCGCCACATTCGCTTCCAAGAATGAAGTCAAATATGTGTTGTGTTTGCATTTTGTATTTCAATATTGCACTTTGTATGAATATCTGAGCAGTGAATACTTACTCCACAGAAGGTATATTTTGAGGAAAAATTATCTTTAGACCTCTCAAGCTGCTGAAATATACGAGAAAATATCGTGAATTTCACAAAATCGTGATTTTTGTCCGTATTGAGATGCAATTTGCTCCATGTTGTGATACAATGAAAACTCATCATTATACCTGAATTGTAA
Source organism: Rhipicephalus microplus (assembly GCF_043290135.1). Lineage (NCBI taxonomy): Eukaryota > Metazoa > Arthropoda > Arachnida > Ixodida > Ixodidae > Rhipicephalus > Rhipicephalus microplus. The sequence continues at coordinate 37,064,329 of NC_134706.1, read as the reverse complement.
GAAAATGAAATAGTTTCTATAATAAAAATCCTATCGCAAAAAGGACAGGAAAGAGCGCTGTCAACTGAATTTTATTGAAGGTTCTACGAGCGTTTTTATACTGAGCACAAGAACAGGGCTCATCTGCAACAACACATGTGGGACCATGACAAAACAAGTTTAACTGAGAAAAGAATACTCTTTTTCGGAAAAGATACGTGAAGGTGTACTGATGCATTGATCCTTGGCCTTCCTGATAAAGAGTTCTAAAATCTCTCATTTTTTCTGCTTGCTTTTTTTCAATAACCGTGTTTTATGAAACCTAGGACTACACTTACATTCTATACGGTGTCCGGCCATGAGACTACTATAGCCTTTTTTAAGATTTAAAGCGCGCTGTCTTGCTTGATCGTTGAAGCATTGCCCAGTTTGTCCTTTGTTTACTTTTCCACATGTTAGCGGTATCTCATACACATTAGATTGGCATTCAGTAAACCTATTATAGTGACGAATGGTGCAAGATTTACTATTCCTGTTGCTGTAAGTACATGCACTTTTGAAAGCTTGCAAGGGGTGGAAAACAACAATGTCATATCTGCTGGCTCTTTTCCTAAAATTGTGAGACACCTTTTGTACGTAGTACCACGTAACATGCAAGGTCACTGGTCATTCTCTTTTTCTTTTGTTCCTATTTCCTTTAACTTTACTTTCTGCAGGAGGGTTTTGCAAACAAGTGTGATGATGCTGTTGGGGTATTGGCGTGTGCTATCAGCCCAGGAGTGCTAAGAATGTTCTGCCTTTTGATAGTGGGCATTCAAAATTAGTAGAAAGAGGAATTGATACCACATGTATTCAGGCCACCCTTCAGAAGTCATGTTAGCACAAGGGTGAGGTCAGGCTTGAAAACCAGATTAAAAGACTAAAAGATGCTGGATATCCCAACAGAATCATCACACCCGTTTGCGAAACCCTCCTGCAGAAAGTAAAGTTAAAGAAGACAGGACCAACAAAAAACAATGACCAAAACCTTTGCATGTTATACCACATCACGTGTCTCACAATTAAAAAAATAGCCAGCAGATATGGTATTAACGTGTTGTTTTCCACCCTTTGCAAGCTTTCAAAAGTGTGTGTACTAAACAGCAACAGGAATAGTCAATCTTGCACCATTCGTCACGAAAATAGGTTTACCTAATGCCAATTTAACGTTTGTAGAAGTATTTTTTATCAGGTAAACCAAGGATCAGTGCATCACTACACGTTCATTTATCCTTTCCGAGAGGGAGTATTCTTTTCACAGTTAAGATTATTTTGTAGTGCTCACACGTGTCGTCGCGCATGAACACGGTTCTTGTACTCCGTATAAAAGGGCTCGTAGCACATTCATTAAATTCAGTTGACAGTCGGTGCTCTTTCAGGTCCTTTCTGTCTCTTCCCAAAGTTGTCGCGCTGTGACTAGCACACAACCACTATGAACCAAGTCGCCCAAATTAAGCTCTTGTTGCGTAACACGTAGACCGAGTTTCGTATAGAAAGAAGGAGCGGTGCTTTTAAAATAAAATTTTTCACATACAACACCTAGACGGCATTCCAGGAAGTTCAGGAGGCAGCTACGTGACCAAATATTTTTCCTCTCCTAAATATTCCAGAAGTTCACTATTTTCAATGCAGTACGAGTTTTTCGAATACATTTGAGATGGTTGCCAAAATGGCTGGGACATTTGGCATAAAGTGACCCAGCTGTGTCATTAGACATAATTATGCATTACTTCTTTTGTTTTTTGTGTGTCCTGACTCAGTTTCTGTTTCTGATCATTGTATTGGTTTTTAAGTATTCGCTAAAGTTATATGTGCGAAAACCCGTATATGTTTGAATTTTAGCGAAGCCTCCGAACGCTGAAATGGGTCGAACTCTTGAGTACGTTCTAGTGGGGCTACCCAACAAGGACGCCGCTCGCGCTGGGAGCCCGTGCTTGGCTGTGACTGTCGCCATTACATATTCTCGCTCGTTGCCGGCTAGTAAACACCTTAACAATTTGGTGGAGAGTGCTGCGATCCCTGTCTATGCCTTTGGAGCTACGATCACGTACCCTGCCATCTACTATGTACCACGACGCTTCTCAGCAAACGCCTCCTCCAATGCCACCCCCTTGTCCCGGTGTCCCCAGAATCCGCGATCCACCCATCTTCACTGGCGCTGATGGCACTGACATGGAGGACTGGCTCGCTATTTACGAGCGCGTGAGCGTCCCCAACAAATGGGACGAGGACGGCAAGCTGACCAACTTGGTATTCTACCTTACGGGTGTTGCCAGTTTGTGGTATAACAACCACGCGTCCGATTTTGCCACCTGGTCCGATTTCAAGACCGCAATCATCAACGTCTTCGGCCGCCCTGCTGTTCGCAAGCTGCAAGCCGAGCAGCGCTTGCGTGAACGTGCTCAGGAGGCTGGTGAGTCATTCACGAGCTATATTGAAGACGTCCTGGACCTATCCAACAAATCTAATCCCACCATGTCCGAGTCTGAAAAGATCCGGAACATCATGAAAGGCATTGACGATGATGCCTTCACGATGCTGCTCGCCAAAAACCCCGGCACAGTGGCTGAGGTCATCACACTGTGCCAGAGCTACGAGGAGCTCCGCCGGCAGCGTTCGATGACCCGACGCTCCCCACCACGAGCTGCAACGCTTGCTGGCTTGGAGGCCAGTTGTGACCAAGTGGCGTTGATGGCAGAACTAAAGTCCTTCATCCGTGAGGAAATCGCACGTCAGTTCTCGCTCCTGCCCTTCGCCCACCAACCGACTGTTCAACAATCGCCTACTACCCTTCTCCCTCCCATCCGTCGAGCGATTGAACAGGAAATAGCGGAGGTAATGCCTGCGTACCACCCCCCACAGCCTCCGGCTCCTGCGCCCCTGAGTTACGCGCAAGTGGTCGCCAGGCCGCCCCAAGTCGTTCCAGCAACCGCCCCTCTGACTTACGCCGAAGCTGCCGCTCGACCTCCGTCCTTTGCAGCGGGTGTTCCCGCTACGTATGTTGACGTAACTCCTCAGCCTCAGCTTCAGTCCACCATGCAGCCACCGTTCCGTCCATCAGCCCTTGCGACGTGGGTTAGACCTACCCCGGTGAACAGATGGCGCACACCCGACAACCGGCCCATCTGCTTTGCGTGCGGTTACGCCGGTCACGTGGCCCGTTATTGCCATCGCGTACAGCCGGCTCCAATTTCTTCACCTGTTGCTGGCCAACTCAGCCGTCCTTATCGCGAAGAACCGCCGTCTATGCCACCTCGATCTCGCCCAGGTCCATCTCGACGATCGCCGTCTCCACGACTTCGTTCCCTGTCCCCCATGCGGCCAAGTGCGGCAGCTCATGAGCGGGAAAACTAGTCGTCGCAGTCCCCGAGGCAAGGACTGCGACGCTATCGCAATGTGAAAGCCCTCAGAGCAGCCCCTCGAATGTCATTGACGTGTTTGTGGACGGTGTTTGTGCAGCGGCGCTTATTGACACTGGAGCTGCCGTATCAGTTATGGACGAAAAACTCTGCCGCTTACTTCGAAAAGTGACGACGCCACTTTCTGGGTTATCCCTCCGTACTGCAAGTTTGCACCGCATTTATCCTACAGCAGGGTGCACAGCTCGCGTTGTCATCCAGAACGTTCTGTATGTCGCCCAGTTCATCGTCATTCAGGCATGCTCTCATGACGTCATCCTGGGGTGGGACTTTCTCTCCCGCCATGACGCCGTCATCCATTGTGCCGCCGCCGAAATTGAGCTCTCACCCTTCTCGCATTTGACGCCAGAAGACAGTCCCCCGACACTGGGCAAGATTCTAACGAAAGACGATACAACAGTGCCTCCAAACTCGACGACGGCTGTGTCTGTCTACTGCGCTGGTCTCTCCGACACCATTGGACTTGTTTCGCCATCTGACCGCGATTGCAGCAGGAGAGGGTCGCTAGTACCATTCGCGACCGTGCAGGTCAACCAGGGCAACACTGCTATTTTTGTAACCAACCCGTCTCCGTATGCTGTTACCTTGCTTCGAGGGGAATGTCTCGGCAGAGTGGAACCAGTCGACGACGCACAAGTCCTGGACGTACCCGATGACACGCGCGGTCCCAGGTCGTGTACCATCAATGCTGTTTCCACTTCTGATTCGTCATCTGCTGATGTATTTGGCCCCTCCATCGCTGACAACCTTACGGCCGTACAGCGTTCCCAACTTCTGGACCTGTTGCAAGAATATCGTTCTTCTTTCGATGTCGGGCGAAGTTCTCTCGGTCGCACGTCCGTTGTTACGCATCGCATCGACACTGGTGCCCATCCACCTTTACGGCAACGTCCATATCGCGTGTCGCCTGCTGAACGTCGAGTAATTAATGATCAGGTTGACGATATGCTCCGACGCGATGTTATTCGGCCCTCGGACAGTCCATGGGCGTCTCCTGTTGTTCTTGTTGCGAAGAAAGACGGTTCTGTGCGGTTCTGTGTGGACTACAGACGGCTCAATAAGATCACTCGCAAGGATGTTTATCCACTGCCACGCATCGATGACGCGATTGACAGCCTTCATGGAGCCGATTTTTTTTCTTCTCTCGATCTGCGCTCGGGGTACTGGCAAGTACCCTTGGCTGACGACGCTCGACCAAAGACCGCCTTCATCACGCCAGACGGCTTGTACGAGTTCAACGTCATGCCGTTTGGTCTATGTAATGCACCTGCGACCTTTGAGCGCATGATGGACACCGTTCTGCGCAACTTGAAATGGTACACGTGCTTGTGTTACCTCGACGATGTCATTGTCTTTGCTCCGGATTTCTCCACGCATCTCCAACGTCTGAAAGAAGTTTTCGCACGTGTGAGCAATGCCGGCTTGCAACTAAATCTGAAAAAGTGCCGCTTTGCAGCACGGCAACTCACCATACTGGGGTACGTCGTGTCCAAAGACGGCATTCTTCCTGATCCTGCCAAGCTTCAGGCCGTGGCCGAATTCCCCAAACCTGCATCTGTCAAAGAACTGCGTAGTTTCGTGGGCCTGTGCTCCTACTTCCGACGCTTCATACGAAATTTTGCCACGATCATATCACCGCTTACGAAGCTCCTTGGAAGTAACGGGCCCTTCAATTCATGGTCATCCGAGTGCGACGACGCGTTCGCGAAGCTCCGCCATTTGTTGACGTCGCCTCCCATTCTACGCCACTACGACCCTACAGCCTCAACGGAGGTGCACACAGACGCCAGCGGCGTAGGCCTCGGCGCTGTCTTGGCGCAGCGAAAACCCGGATTCCCTGAATATGTCGTAGCATATGCAAGCCGTACGCTCACGAGAGCCGAGAAAAACTACACCGTCACGGAGAAAGAGTGCCTGGTGATCGTCTGGGCTCTTACAAAGTTTCGACCTTATTTGTATGGTCGCCCATTCGATGTCGTCACCGACCATCATGCACTATGCTGGCTTTCTTCATTGAAGGATCCCTCAGGCCGTCTCGCCCGTTGGGCTCTTCGCTTACAAGACTACGACATCCGCGTGCTGTACCGCAACGGACGCCAGCATGCTGACGCCGACGCCCTCTCGCGCTCCCCTCTGCCTGAGGGTGATGTGCTCTGCTCAGTATCCACGGCTGCTGTTTCTGCCATTGATGTTGACATCATCGCTACCGAACAGCGAAAGGATAATTGGATCGGCACGCTCATCGACATGCTCTCTGATCCATCCGCAACGCCATCCACGCGTGCCTTGCGTCGTCAAGCTCGCCATTTCACCATCCGTGACGGCCTTCTACACCGACGCAATTACGACGCCGACGGCCGGCAGTGGTTACTCGTGATACCCCGCAGTCTGCGGTCAGAAATATGTGAATCCTTCCATTCAGATCCGCAATGCGCGCACTCTGGGGTATTCAAGACCTACCATCGCATTCGACAACGCTACTTTTGGCGCGGCATGTACCGCTATGTGCAGCAGTTCGTTCGCTCTTGCCTCACTTGCCAACGCCGTAAACCGTCAGCCCACATGTCGCACGCCGGTCTGCAACCGTTACCTTGCCCTGACCGTCCCTTTGGGCGCGTAGGTATCGATTTGTACGGACCACTTCCTCTGACGTCGGCTGGTAACCGCTGGGTCATCGTTGCCGTTGATCATTTAACGCGATACGCCGAAACCGCCGCTCTCCCTGCGGCTACTGCGCGCGATGTTGCGTCCTTCCTGCTGCATCGATTTATACTGCGCCACGGACCACCCCAAGAGCTTCTCAGCGATCGAGGCCGTGTCTTCTTGTCGGAAGTCGTCGAAGCCATTCTGACGGAGTGCCATTCTGTCCACCGCAAAACTACTGCTTACCACCCACAGACGAATGGCCTCACCGAACGCTTTAACCGCACCCTCGGCGACATGCTTTCTATGTACGTCGCTGCCAACCACACTAATTGGGATAATATACTGCCCTTCGTCACCTACGCCTACAACACCGCCCCTCAGAGCACGACTGGTTTTTCACCTTTCTACTTGCTGTACGGAAGGCACCCGTCGCACACCATGGACACGATACTCCCGTACACGCCGGATCCATCTGAGTGTACACCGATTTCCGAGACAGCCAGGCTTGCTCAAGAGTGTCGCGAGCTTGCCAAGACTTTTACAACGCAAGAGCAAGAGCGGCAGAAAAGTATTCGTGATGGATCCACCACTTCTGAGCCCACGTTCCTTCCTGGTGCGCTGGTATGGCTCTCGATCCCGACATCTGCAGCTGGCCCCTCTTCCAAGCTACGTCCCAAATACGAAGGCCCCTACCATGTCATCGAGCGCACCTCACCCGTCAACTATCTCATCGAACCCGTTGAACAATCTTCGGACATGCGCCGCCGTGGGCGAGACATCGTCAACGTGGAGCGCCTGAAGGCTTATTATGACCCGCTCATAGTAACGAGCTGTTAGGTCGCCAGGCGGCTCCCTCTTCGACCCCGGGGTAATTGTAGCGAAGCCTCCGAACGCTGAAATGGGTCGAACTCTTGAGTACCTTCTAGTGGGGCTACCCAACAAGGACGCCGCTCGCGCTGGAAGCCCGTGCTTGGCTGTGACTGTCGCTATTACATATTCTCGCTCGTTGCCGGCTAGTAAACGCCTTAACAGCATGTACATCATTTCTCATAACCAATTGTTATACATCCCGGAATACAAAGCTTAAACCGCTGTGATTGTATACATTTGAAAACACTATCCGTATATATTTTTGTGTGCATCACTTCTTGGGAACGATTGTGTACATGAAGGCGTATATAGTGAAATCATGGTGATTGTATGTATTTGAAAGGATTATAAGTATATATTTGCCTGTATTTCATTCCTATTAACCGATTGTGTACATGAAGGAGTATTAAACTGGAAGCCTATGTGATTGTAGATACTTGAAAGAATTATAGGGATATATTAGCGTGTATTTCATTTGTAGTCTCTATGTACTTGAAACAGCACACTAAACTGAAACCAGTGTAATTGTATGTTGCAAAGAATTGTCAATAAAGTGAAACTGAAAAAATATAATAAACATTTGAGGTGTTGCATGTGTAGTGTACGTATACGTGAACGTATATCTGGTGAAAAAGTTGTGTGGCAGAAGAAAAGTTTATGTTTTATTTGCCTATTAAATAAATGCAATATGCAAGGGCAGCAAGGCTTCGTTTCCTGTAACGCGCATTATGCACATACTGTGAAGTATATATAGATCCAGCACAAGTCCATACACGATTGTACGTGTTTATATTTTTGCCCTCACGCAATGAATAGAGCTCGACAGGTGGCGCACCATTGATAATCAGGACCACTTTCTTCAAGTAGTGTGTAATCAGTGCATGCTGATATCTATTAGTGCAGTCTAAAAGAATACTGGCACCCCTGCCATGGGCACTCAACACCCTTGTGCACCCTTCTCGCACCCTCCTCAGAGGGTGCTGAAAAAGTGAAGGACATCGAAGGCACCCTTCTTTAAGGGTGTTTTTGTAACACCCTACAGTTTTTTTACATGTACACCCTATTCTAAGGGTGCATGTAAAAGCACCCTTTTCGGAAGGTGCTGAATTAACACCCTTAGGGTGTCGTCCACGGGGCAAGCTCATTTACACCCTTCTGGGTGTAAAAATTTTTACTGTCGTGATTTGTCTTGAAACTGGACTGAATAATAGTGGCCCTAATTTTGTCGAAACCATGGCCAGGCATACTGACGTGCTTCGACAGCGGTAGATTAGGGAGGCTTACGGCATGTGCACGGTGATTATTAAAACGAATTCTGAAACTTGTCTCTGTTTGACCTATGCATGTACTGAGCTCCGCATGTTGAACACTTGAGAAGATAGATGACGTTGATACTATCACGCGTGTAGTTCCCATTTATCTTTAAAGAAAAACTGGACGATGTACTTAAAACTGTTTTAGATGTCGTCATGTGCGCGCACACTTTGCAACGTGTTTGTTGCTGGGATGACAGCCTTCATGATGTGAACACGTGGTTTTAGATGAGGGTAGTAAATCACGAAGGTTCCGTGATCGTCAGTAGACCACGCGTGGTTGTTCTGTAAAGATTCCTTTGAGCCGCTCGCTCTGTATTAAAATGTTGAAATGTTTCTTTAATATATGGTTCACATTTGGAGCTGAGGCCGCATGTGTCAAAATTAGATTAGTCCGTGAACAATCTTTGGGTCTTTTGTTAGTACTCAGCAGGTCTGAACGGTCGAGCTCTTCTGCACGTTTGATGGCGTCTGTGATTATGCTGGCCGGATAGCTCTATTTTTCGAGCGCGCTCCGAAGTTGTTCGCAGTGGCGGGAAAATTCGCTGCTATCAGAGCATATTCTTTTAAAACGGACTGCTTGGCTGTAGGGAATACTAGTTTTATTGTGTTTCACGTAACTACTACTAAAGTAAAGATATTGCTGCCTATCCGTGGGTTTTCTGTAAAGATCAGTTATCAGCTTCCTGTTACGTAGAGTGACCATGACATCAAGGAAGCTTATGTTCACAGGTGAATACGAGTGCGAAAAAGAAATCGCCGGATGAGCGTTGATAAGATATGCTATGAAAAAAAGAAGTTGCGATTCACTATGGTGCCAGATTAGGAAAATGTCGTCGATGAACCGTTTATAGTAAAATGACTTATATTCACAATTTGCAAGAAATTTGTGTTCAAGGAGCCCCATAAATATGTTTGCGTAGTTTGGTCCGATTCTTGTGCCCATAGATGTACCGCTAACTTGAACATAATGTGTCCCATCAAATTCGAAATTGTTAAGTTCAAGAATGAGCTTAAGCAACGTAGCTAACGTAGATGCGGAAACTGGTTTGTCGGCGTCGCAATCGTTGTACGCGCAGATAAATGCCTCGATGCCATCTGAGTGAGGGATATTAGTGTATAGTGACGTGACATCTAACGTAACGAGAAACGAAGTTTGAGGAACCTGCAGGTCAACAATATCTGATAGAAAGTGATTGGTATCTTTAATGTAAGAAGAAAAGCTGGACGGAATGGTGTTGATGAGGCTATCTACATAACGGGAAAGGTTCTCAGTCACTGTTCCAATTCCAGAAATTATCGGTCTACCGGGATTATCTCTTATGAATTTCGGGAAGAAGGTAAAACCTGCCAGCTACGGGGCTCAACGGTATTAGGGATATTGGGGTATATATATATATATATATATATATATATATATATATATATATATATTGTAGGCATTCATTAAGCACATCATCTATCTTTACACATATTCATCATCATGAGTGGTCGTCATCTTCTTCTGCTGTGGGGACTTGGCTTGTCTGAGTTCTGTGCCTTGGGCGTGGTCGCTTCATCGTGTCTTCCGGGCCTAATAAAGGTTGCCTTTACTGTTACGACACAAGTGGTGGAGTGTGCTCTACAATCTTCCGTCCTCTCCCAGCCCGATCTGCCTCCTGGAGCTGCGCTCAGGTCGTCGTTTGTACCAGGTGTCCGGTAACATGCCTCAGGACGAGCCAACCGGCGCTTCTGCGTCTACCTCCACGGCCCCGGCTACCACGGCTTATCCATCGTGGATTATCACCGCGCACCAGCGTGAGCCGCCCACGTTCGCCGGACTTCGAGGTGAAGATGTGGAAGATTGGTTGGACCAGTTCAATCGAGCGAGTTCCACTAACAACTGGGATGATCCTACCAAGCTTCGCCGTGTTTCTTTCTACCTCACGGGCGTAGCGAAAACATGGTTTTTCAATCATGAAATGGACATTACGGACTGGACACGTTTCAAGCAACAGCTTCGCCAAATTTTCGGCACCCCGGCGGTTCGTTCAGCTCTCGCGAAGAAGACACTGGATTCTCGCAAGCAACAATGCGGTGAGTCCTACACATCGTACATAGAGGATGTGCTTGCTCTCTGTCACCGTTTCAGCACGTCCATGTCTGAATCAGAGAGAGTTCGTCATCTACTGAAAGGGATAGGCACGGTCGCGTTCAATGCCTTGGTCATTCAAAACCCGACTACGGTCGCTGACGTTGTTGCCACGTGCCAACGCCTGGAAGAACTTGAATCCCAACAGTTACCGCCGGACAGCTCTGAAAACACTACCACGACTGATGCCTCATTGCGTGCCATGATCCGGGCGCTTATACGGGAAGAGCTACAATCTTTCGGCCTCTCAATGACACCGAGTCCACCTCCCCCCTCCAACAATGTTTTGCGGGATGTTATCAAAAAGGAGTTGGCGTCCATGACCAGGCCAGCGTTTGTAGACACTCCAGTACCTCGACTCCAACCGACGTACGCACAAGTCCTCGCTGGCTCACCACCCGTCGTACAACCGATGCCCGCACACTCGACGCCTGTCCCGCTGGCTTCGTTAACTCCGAGTGTGACTAGCCAGCCCTTTCACCCACCGTGTCGGCCGCATCGTCCGATCTGTTATTACTGCGGCTATCGGGGCCACATTGCACGCGTCTGTCGGAAGCGTCAGCAGGACGAGCGTCGTGGACTCGACACCTACGGACGGGATGATGGGACAAGCTGGTACGCTTTCCAACGTCGTCCTCATGATCCGCCGCTACGCCGCTCACCGTCTCCAACTGCGACATCTGAGCCAACCAGTTCCTACCGCTCTACTAGACGCCGCTCACCCTCACCCCTCCGCCGTTCCACGTCTCCGTTGCGACCTGTCTCGCAATTCACCAACCAACGCCCGGAAAACTAACCTCTGCAGCTTTTGGAGGAAAAGCTGCATCGAACGAAAAGACAGAAATTCCTCCAGTGCGTCCATGTAATACGATAGCTGTTTTAATAGAAGGTGTGTACGTGGACGCTTTAATAGACACTGGTGCCTCTTTGTCTGTGATTGATCGTTCTTTGTGCTCACGTCTACGAAAAGTCACCACCCCTTATGATGGACCTACACTGCACGCTGCTCAAGGGGACGCCATTAGACCTGCCGTTATGTGCACCGCTCGTGTTTTCATAGCTGGTATTCTTCATTTTGTACAATTTGCTGTGCTGAATTCGTGTGCCCACCAGATTATATTAGGCTGGGATTTTCTGTCTACGGCGAACGCTTCCATCTGCTGTAAAGAAAATGTTGTTCATATGATGGAAACTGACTATGCCCTGTATGCGGATGACAAGCCCGTTCGCTTGCTCGCTGCTGAAGAGACCGAGCTACCACCTGGTCATCAGCGGATAGTTGCCATCACTTCTAATGTGATCGACTCTGGTGACGTGTTTGTCCAACCATCTGCACGCTGTCTCGCAAGAGGTATAGCCTTTGCTTCAGGTCTAGCGCGATTCCACAATGGCTCCGGACTTCTCTACGCTACAAACCAGACTTCTGAGAAAATTCTCATTCCTAAAGGCACCACAATGGCTTGCGTTTCTGAATCTCAACCTGTCTCTGTTGTCTCTCTTATGCCAGCGTGTTCTGACCTTCCTTCTATTGGACGTTCATCAAGCGTTTCTGTTCTTGCTGCGACAATTAGTCCAGAACTGACCTCTTCACAGACAGATGAGTTGCTTGCCTTGCTACAAAAGCATAGGAGATTGTTTGATGCCCATTCCTCATCTCTGGGACAGACGTCCATTATTAGGCATCGTATCCAGACCGATGGCACTTCCATCGTACGCCGTCGACCATATCGCGTCTCTTCATCCGAGCGTGAAATCATTGAACAAAATGTAGCCGATATGCTGCAACGGAACATTATACGTCCCTCCGCGAGTCCTTGGTCATCCCCTGTTGTGTTAGTAAGGAAAAAAGATGGCTCCGTGCGGTATTGCGTGGACTACAGAGCACTTAATAAGATTACCCACAAGGATGTTTACCCCATGCCGCGCATAGACGATGCTTTGGATTCACTGCAAGGTGCTGAGTACTTTTCAAGCCTAGACCTGCGTTCAGGTTACTGGCAAATACCCATGCACGAGGATGACAAAGAAAAGACGGCGTTTTCAACACCAGATGGGCTGTATGAATTCAACGTCATGCCATTCGGCCTTTGCAATGCTCCAGCAACATTCGAGCGGATGATTGACACAGTTTTACGAGGCTTGAAGTGGAAGACTTGCTTGTGCTATTTAGACGATATCGTTATTTTCTCGTCAACCTTCCCTCAGCACTTGCAACGACTGGACGAAGTTCTTACGTGCCTTGCAAACGCAGGCCTTCAGCTGAACACCAAGAAGTGCCGTTTTGCGAGCAAGACGATTAAAGTGTTAGGCCACATCGTAAGCAAGGACGGTATTCGTCCCGATCCTGACAAGATTTCCGCTGTCCAACACTTCCCGCGTCCTGAAAAAGCCAAAGATTTGCGCAGTTTCCTCGGCCTCGCTTCTTATTTTCGCCGATTCATTCGAGACTTCGCCTCAATAGCTTCACCATTGCACAAGTTGCTCGGATCAGGCGTCGCCTTTGTGTGGTCTCCTGAATGTGAAGCGGCGTTTGCCCAACTGAAGTGTGCACTCACATCCGAACCAGTCCTCTGCCATTTCGACGAAACCGCGCCTACGCTCCTGCATACAGACGCTAGTGGTCGGGGCATTGGTGGAATTCTTCTACAGCGAGACAAATCTTCACGTGAGAAAGTCGTCGCATACGCGAGCCGTGCACTGACCCCTGCTGAAAAGAATTATACCATCACCGAACAGGAGTGCCTAGCGGTCGTATGGTCGATACAAAAGTTTCGACCTTATCTCCACGGCCGCCACTTTACTGTGGTTACGGACCATCACGCCTTGTGCTGGCTCTCGACAATCAAGAACTTGTCCGGCCGCCTTGGTCGCTGGATTCTTCGCTTACAAGAATACGACTTCACTATCACATACAAGTCGGGAAACAAGCATCAAGACGCCGACGCCCTTTCGCGTTGCCCGCTCTCTTCGGAGCCGCTTAACAAACCCGCCACTGCTGCACACGAGAAGCTTTCGGTCGTCTCTTCCCTACATGTTTCGTCATTAACTACTTTGGACCCAACTTCTCCAAGCGAGTGTGGTTTGTTCTTATCTCACCAACGTGCTGACCCTTACTGTCGCCGCATCATGGACCGTCTTGGCGGGACTTGCCGGCCCCCTAACGCCCGTCTTCGCCGACAGCTGACGCAATTCAAGCTCAACAACCACGTCCTGTACCGTCATATCTACCACCCTGATGGTCCACGCTGGGTGCCCGTTCTACCTCGCTCTCTTCGGGCTCAAGTCCTCAAGACATATCACGACGACATGTCTGCTGGACACATGGGCTTCCAGAAAACGTATGACCGCATAAGATGTCACTACTACTGGCCGGGCTTGTCCACCTGTGTCGCGAAGTACGTTGCCTCATGCGCCCTTTGTCAGCGTCGCAAGCTACCTACATCAACTCGAAGTGGACAATTACAACCGCTCCCGTGTCCCCTGCAACCATTCGAGGTAGTTGGCATTGACCTGTATGGTCCGCTTCCTATGACTGTCACGGGCAATCGTTGGATAGTTACAGCTGTCGACCACCTGACCCGCTACGCCGAAACAGCTCCCGTGCCTTCTGCATCAGCTTCGGAAGTGGCCGACTTCATCCTTCGAGCAATAATCCTTCGACACGGAGCTCCTCGTGTAATCCTGAGCGACCGTGGAAGAGTATTTCTTTCAGCACTCGTCGAAGAAGTGCTCAAGGCCGCCGGCACTACACACAAAACAAGCTCCAGTTACCATCCTCAGACGAACGGCCTGACTGAGCGCTTCCATCGTACACTGTCAGACATGATTGCGATGTATATCGAACCCGACCACAGAAACTGGGACACCATTTTGCCATTTGTCACTTTTGCGTATAATACCTCTGTACAGCGCACAACCGGTTACTCGCCGTTCTACCTCGTCCACGGTCGCTTCCCCTCTTCTTTCCTCGATGTTTCGTTCTTCTCTGCGCCTGTCAAACCATGTTCATCTTCAAGTGAAGAATACGTGTCTCGTCTACTTCATTGCCGCCAGCTGGCTCGCGTCAACACTGAAGCCAAGCAACAGGATCGCAAGCTTGAATATGATGCCTCTCATCGTGCCGTGTCTTTCAGCCCTGGCGACGAAGTCCTCCTTCTTACACCCATTCGCACTCCCGGACTGTGCGAGAAGTTTCAATTACGTTTTATTGGCCCCTACACTGTCTTGGAGCAAACGTCTCCTGTGAATTATCGCGTGGCACCCGTTCTTCTTCCGACGGACCGCCGCTACAGGGCAGCAGAAATAGTCCACGTATCCCGCATGAAGCCTTTCATACGGCGTTCATCTTCGCTTTAAAATGCGGCCAAGAACTGCGGTCAAGATGACCGCTTTCACATGGGGGGGGAAGTTAGTGTAGGCATTCATTAAGCACATCATCTATCTTTACACATATTCATCATCATGAGTGGTCGTCATCTTCTTCTGCTGTGGGGACTTGGCTTGTCTGAGTTCTGTGCCTTGGGCGTGGTCGCTTCATCGTGTCTTCCGGGCCTAATAAAGGTTGCCTTTACTGTTACATCACAATATATATATATATGTATATATATATATATATATATATATATATATATATATATATATATATATATATATATATATATATATATATATATATATTGGGAAGTGACCGAGTACTCACAAGTTTTTCGTCCATTGTATCGGTCTTCTTGAGAGCTGTGAACAAGAAAAGAGAAGAGATTTTCAGCAAGACTATAGAGAAATAGCGATATGGTAAATAGTGAAGAAGTGTACAGGGGGCTGTATCGAAAGGTAATAAGAGATAAGCAGCGCGAGCTGTAACCATGAACAGAACGCTTACCCTGAAGGTTTCGACGTAATATAAAATAAATATGTGGGAAAGACAAATGAAAACTGAGTACTTGTACCGGAGTGGCATTCATTCTTTTTTTTGTGTGTGACGCATCGTCATACCACAGCAATTTACAACACTCAAAGTTCGGTCGGTGCTCCAAGCAACAGTCATAACGTAGGCTATGTGCTATAATGCCGTTGAAATCTTTGTCTTCATGGTGGCAATGTTTATAACAACTGTATTTATAGACCCGAATATTCAGTCTACTTCTTCGGCATTGCAACATACCCGAGCTGCAAAAATGCGTGTACATGCGCGTGTTTCTTTCCAGCTACAACGTGACCCTCCTCAGACACCGGGATTCGACACGCGATAAAAGCGATTGAAGGCGGCAAAAGCGGAGGACAGAGCCTCGCGCAGTGTACTACTTTTATCGTTACATTCTAAATTCACTGCGGGCAACTGCGGTCTGCGACCTAACTACCGGCCGCTCACATACCTTCTGGTATGTCCTTCGAAAGCACTATGGAGCCGAAGCCACGATGGAGCCAGAGGAAGATGTTCTGCAGGCCGTTGTTTGAGATACCCTCACGTGGCATGATCATGGTGGCGGCGGGTGTCTTCTGATAGTTCACATTCTTCGGCCCATCGCATTCTGGCAAAAAGATAGAATAAAATAAACTAGCGCAGGAACTAACGATGACGATAGCTATAGCACGAGAACAGAACGACGACGCAGAGACAAGAAGGACACGAAGGACACTTCTCCTTCTTGTCTCTGCGTCGTCATTCGGTTCTCGCGCTATAACTATTGTCATGTCATACCAACTAGCCCAAGCTGCCACACTTCTAAGTTGCAGAAACTAAGTAGCGGGTACTACTGCCAAGATTTAGTAGTTTTTGAATTGTGTTGGGGCCCCAAAAATAGCGTTGAGGCCACTGCGCATGCGTGAGATGCAAACAGGATTTGAGTTTTGTGTTGCGGACGCTATTTCTTGAATCTATAGGACGGACCTCTACGGTTGCTCCAAAAGATTTGCGTCAGACAAACGTGGCAGTACCCACTATAGCAGCGGCTCTCTGTCAAGACTAGAGTGACCTATAGAGGCGCCGCAGACACTGTTTGAAAACTATGCTCTCCTGTTTGAACCAAAGCTTGCATACGCAAAGGGCTTTGAGGTCCCAAACCTTTGGGGACCCTATTCGAACACTCGCCCACTGACTCTACGCGGAAGACTAGGGGGTATTTTGAAGTGGTTTAACAGCGCAACTGCTCACGTTTGGCGAAATTCCGGGATCGACCGCACACAACTGGGTGGGCATGGACCACGCAAAGCGGGCACGTACGAAGAAGCGCTTAGCATAGCGTAGCCATGCTCAGTGTAGTGAAGCAAAGTGGTGGTGAAGGGAAGAAAGGATGAGAAGTGAAGTAAGGAAAGAAATGAGGCTGGAGGGTAAAACTCCTTGTATAATGTAGTTTAGGAAGAATGAGAGGGATCATTTATAGGGTGCGGAGAAGGAAAATAATGAGCTTAGACAGGGGACCGTCGCATAATAACGGACAGTCGAGCGCGATTTGGAAGCTATCGCACGAGCGTCGAGCAAGAGAAGTACAACAGCGCCCCGACTCAAAATGCTCTTTCGGTAACAGCGCGGCATCACGAAAGCTTCACTGTTTTTTTTTGTTCCTTAAGCTGCGATCATTCCCAGTCTGTGGAAGCTGTCTAAAACGAACCAGCGCCAAGCACCAGCTTTACCACACGTTTTTCGGCAATTTCGCAATCGCCCGCGAAGATGAGAGCCTGCGAAGAATGACCGAAACCAATGGTAAGGCACGAAACGGAGAGAAAGGGCGCAGAGTTGGTCGTATAGGGTCGATTGTTAGAGTGCAAAGAGGGAGAGAAGAACGCAAGGCATTGATTTTCACTGTTTCGAAACATGCAGCTATGTGTCACTGGGAAGATCAGGCAGGTCAAGACTCGTGCGATTACCTGCACATCGAGCGTGACGGTGTGTACATCAAAGCGTCCCAAGAGGTGAAAAAGAGTAGTACGCGAGAAGCAGGTCTTATTATAGCCACGCATATTATGGTATAATAAAGAAGCGGGAAAGAGAAACGAGTGTGAAGAAGGTAAGGCCACCGGCTCCGTTATTGTACTAAGTTTTCGCATTTTAGTACGTAGCTGCCCCGTCTAAATTTACTCAGAAGGAGACACCGCTGTTATCTGACTGCGTGTCTTCTTGCATGTTTGCGATTTCTTTACCTATTTAAAGCGAGACACAGGGCTTAGGGCGAATGTTCTTTTTTTTTCTCGCAGATAAACGCCAGCAGATGACGTGTCATTCGCTAGCAACTCCAGCAAATGACGTCTACTCAGTGTGAGCAACCTCCGAAGCACGCGGCTTACCTGCCGCGTCTGCAGTGGCGACGAGAACGTGGTCTACTTCGAGAAGCAGATACAGGAACGGGAGAAAAGCTTGAGTGGCACCTTCCATGACGTGAGGTGGTGTTCCAAGTCCGGGCTCTTGAAGTCATTCCAAAAAACAAAAAGACGACAAAAGTGCGGTCATTCGCAATGGTGATGTTATCGCAGTTTACCACTTACAGAACAGGTCAAAGGACAAAATACACTGCAGCATGTAGAGTATTTGCGAGAAGGTGTGACTAAAATGGCATGCAAAATAGGAGGACACGTGAGCCATCGTAAAAACTAAGAACACAGTACTCAGCACAGCTAGGCGGTGCCAAGGACACTGGACACATAGTATAAGACGTAGAACTAGCACATCATTATGTATTCGTTTCTGTGAGCAGTTTTAGAACCGTCTTTTGATATGATGCATCAAAACCAACACGCCAAACTTTTTATGTCACTAAATTAGGGTATACTCAAGTAAAAGGCTATTTGCAAAATATATGTACACTCACTGCAAATGCAACAGAGCCATGGAATAGTGTTAGAACCACTGGCATAGACAGCGCGTGGGCGTTGGGGGAGGTCTACTCCTTCCCTAGATGCACAAACACACGCGTAAACTTACATAAACTGGTTGAGCGAAACCCCCCCCCCCCCCCCCCCAAAGTTCTGGCTGCCCCCTCGATTCGATTTTTTCAATGCGTGGATGACATTTGGAGAATGCTTTGTGGCAAACGAGTTGTGCTTCCTTTACATTATGTGTTTGACACGTGCCGGTATGCATGCTACGCATGAAACTCTGCCAGGCAAATTTGCTACAGCCTGTATTATTGAAACTTTATATCTAATAGAAATCACTTTTTTTTTTACTGATAGCTTGCACATCAAATTTCTAGGGTCTTGAGGGATGAGCATTTCATTTGACATAAACGTAACTGGATAATTTCCTGTTGGTACGTCCTGATGATTAGCACTAAATTCAGCATCTTTTACGTCTGGATATCAGTATAGACTAGATGTTCCATGAGTCCTAGCATTTACACAGCGTGAAGTCATGTTGATAAGACTTAGAACTATCATTAATACGCTATTGGAACTGACAGTGATCAATCGTATGGCATACTTACCAGAAACGTGCAAGTAGAATCGGAGGCGAGCTCTTTGGGTCGGTTCTGCGCGAGTTCATTGAAACGGTGCACAGGCGGATCGGGGTAACTGCAAGACAAGCGGCATTCGAAATGGAAAAGCGTTGGTTCCGGGTTCGATCCCTGTGTCACGAAGGCAATGTCTCGGGGAAAGCTTTTTCTTTTTCAGCTACAGCTGGAGTTCGTTCTTTGCCAGATGCTCTTGTTAGGGGCGCTATTTAACGACTTGTCTCGAGGAGGGTGCCTCGACGAAGAGTGAGAGTTTGAACAGAAGGGGCTGCATCCGGTCGGTCACTGTGTCCCCCCCCCTCCCCCCCGCACTTGAAACGAACGAGCAGCCACTTAGGCCCAGGGCAAAAGGGGACCTAAATTTGAGCACTTGTTAGAGCGTCAAGGCCGTGTTAGAGAACGTGCCCGTTTCCAGAAGCTGCCACAGTTTTGTTGCGAGGCAGGCTTCACGCGACCATGAAAACTCGTGTTGGACTGGTTATCCTCAGCTTGCCTGATTGGTCCGTGCACCCGTGGATGCTGGAAACCCATATTTAAGCAGTGACTCGGGCCCTTTTTGGTGTGAGCGGACTCGAGGTCAACAGCAGACCTCACCACCGGAGACCAGTCATGCAAGCCGAGGGGTATGCCACCATTTTACATGTTTTGTATTTCTGACTCAGTGCATTTTGCAAAGTTAAGTTATATTATATGAATAAACCCCCAATGAGTGCTCCCCGAAATCAACGTGTTGACTTGTCATCGCTTGCTTGTGTGGAATTGCTCCCACACTCCTTCGTCCGGATGGTCATCAGATGTGTCTAGCTTAAACAACCCCGAAGTTTCGCTACACCTGTATAAGGATGAAACTTACTTGAACTAAGCTTTCTCACAGAAAAATCTGTATGTTTTTTTGTTTGTGTGATATTGTGCTACAAACAGGCGTGGTTTTTTCGTAACTGCACTGCACTGTCATGGCTCAACTCAAGTAAACCAATGTTGTTCTAGATCAAGAGGTCTCAATCATGCGGCCCGCGGGCATCTCGCTATAGCGACCGCATGAGACGGAACAGATTTCAAAGCTTGTGTTTCGATTTCCGGCGACGCTTGATCACCAAATTTCCGGAAACTTCGTATTCTAAATCTATGGGTCCTAATTCAGAGGCCAATGTATTTCATTTAGGATCACTGCCAGTTGGGCACGTTGGTATAGGTTCATGATGAAACAACAGCCAAAAAGTACCAACACTCAGAAAGCGCTTGTGCTGTGTTCTTTCTGAGTGTTTGTACTTTTTGGTGCTTGTTTAATTATGAATGTATTTCACTTTTACCGGTTAGGAACTACGTTTATTAAAGTACACGCCATCAAAACTGATGTCGTCACGGCAGTTGATGTTGCAATTCGGAGGCGGCATCAGCAGTCTTTTGTTTTTGTTCTAATTCTTTTAGCGTTTTCCCGTTTACCGAACGTCTTCCCACGGCCAGAATGGTGTTTTTGGTAGTGTGATTGATTGATTTATAAGGTTTAACGTCCCAAAACCACTTTTTGATTATAAGAGACGCCATAGTGGAGGGCTCCGGAAATTTTGACTACCTGGGGTTCCTTAACGTGCACCTGTTTTTGGTAGTGTGAAAGTCACATGATAAAATATGCGAAACATTGTTTAAGAGAATCGAGTAGTTTGCGTACAGGTGATTGAATTACTTAATATCGACGAATGCTATTGAGCCCCACTTTCTGTCCTTCGGTGCTAAAAGCAGCTTGCTGTGGTCTCCGTGCGTGCACAAGCTGTGTCACACAGTGAGACTACACTGCGCAAAGGGACGTCTCACGTGCATTGTCGCAACTGAGTTTCTCATGGACACAGTGAAGAAAACATTTCAAATAGTTATTGGATCCCGCACACCAAATAGTGAATATTGTCACGTCTTTCCAGGGGGTGGCGACAAAGTTTATAGACGTCTCAGCAACAGGGCTCTAACCAAGCGCGTCGGTTGGGCTTGTTTGCCCGAGCGGGGACCCACGCGCACTTCTTTCTTCTCTGTAGTGTGAGCCTTCACCTTGGCCTACGACCCACTACTCGAAGTAGGTGGCAATATTCCTCCTCAACAAAAAAAAAGAGCATCGTCCCGATGCTGTAAAGTTATTGCAAAAAAACAAAGTAGTTTAAACAATGAAAAAGGGCACCAATAATCAAATGTTAGACGCGATAAGTCCACCAATGATGAGGCAATTGTCGGAGCACAAATGAAAAAAACACAGGAAAAGTGGTATTTTAAGAACTCGCAAAATAAGGCTTCATGCGCACCACGTGAACTATGTCAGAGGTCGGTTGTTTCCGTTGTACCCATCGTGACGACGTAGCGTCTTGAACCACTTCGTAGTTTACGTCGCTCACGCGGCGTAATACTTTATACGGACCGAAGTATCTGCTGAGCAACTTTTCAGAGAGGCCACAGCGTCGAACAGGGGTCCAAACCCAAACTTGGTCTCCCGGACTGTAAGATACGTCATTGTGACGCATATTGTAACGTCGTGCATCGACCTGTTGCTGCTGACCAATGTGTAGCCAGGCGAGCTGGCGAGTTTCCTCGGCACGCTCTGCAAATTCTTCTGCGTCAGTTGTTAACTGATCGGCGTCTTCACAAGGAAGCATCGCATCCAGCATCGTCTGAACTTCGCGGCCGTAGAGAAGTCGAAACGGTGTAAATCGGGTTGTTTCTTGAACAACGGTGTAAATCGGGTTGTTTATAAGCGAACGTCACATAAGGCAAAATGCGATCCCATGTTTTGTGTTAGACGTCGATGTACATGTAGATCATGTTTGTGACTGTCTTATTTAGTCGCACGGTTAAGCCGTTGGTCCGCGGATGGTAAGCAGTCGTCGTTCGATGCCTAGCGTTACTTAGTCGAAAAACTTCATCAATAAGCTGTGCAGTGAACACTGTTCCTCTGTCGGTTATCACTGTAGATGGAGCACCGTGGCGCAGAACAATGTGGCACATGAGGAACTGTGCTACCTCAGAAGCCGTGGCTCGTGGTATCGCCTGTGTCTCAGCATAGCGGGTCAAATAGTCAGTTGCGACAATGACCCATTTGTTGCCATCGGACGATAAAGGAAATGGGCCGAGAACGTCCATGCCGACTTGGTCAAATGGCTTGTGGGGTGGATCAATTGGCTTAAGTAATCCAGCCGGCTTGCTTGGTGGCGACTTTCGACGCTGGCATTCACGACAGCTTTAAACGTACTGCTTCACGCTTGCCGAAAGTCCGGGCCAGTAGTACGCCTCACTTACTCTGGCGAGCGTTCGCGAGTAACCTAGATGACCAGATGTGGGCTCGTCATGACACGCAGAGAGGACTTCGTCCCGCATGTCCTTCGGAACGACGAGGAGGTAAGCGCGGCTCGTAGAACGGGCGTTTTGTTTTGTACAGGACATTATCTCGGAGGCAGAAAGACGTCATGACGCGAGATAAATGGCGAGCCTATAACAGCGCTATGACCCTCCAGTTAGTCGATGAGTGGTCGAATCTCTTCATCCTCTCGCTGGCGTCTGCTCAAGTCAGATGAGCTAAGGGCGCCCACGAAACCGTCATCGTCCTCTTCTTCTTGATTGACTAAAGGTATGGGTGCACGCGAGAGCGTATCAGCGTCTTCATGCTTTCGTCCAGATTTATATACGATGGTCACATCAAATTCCTGTAGACGCAAGCTCCATCGGGCCAGTCGTCCAGAGGGATCACGAATGTTTATCAACCAGCAGAGGGCATGGTGGTCTGTCACCACTTTAAATGGACGACCATAGAGGTACGGGCGAAACTTGGTGATCGCCCACACTACTGCGAGAGACTCTTTCTCTGTGGTCGTGTAATTAACCTCGGTACGGGACAGCGAGCGGCTGGCATAGGCTATGACTCGTTCTTTGCCGTGTTGATGCTGGACGAGCACTGCGCCGAGGTCGATGTTACTGGCGTCAGTGTGCACCTCTGTGTCAGCATCATCGTCAAAATGCGCAAGAACAGGGGCTGACTGCATCCGCTGTCGTAGCTCGGCAAAAGCAGCCTGTTGCTCGGTAGCCCATACAAACGGTGTGTCGTCGCGTGTAAGGCGAGTCAAGGGTTCCGCTATCTTCGAAAACCCTCTAATAAATCGTCGATAGTAGGCGCACAAGCCCAGAAAGCGCCGAACAATCTTTTTGTCTGTAGGATGCGGAAACGCGGCTACAGCGGCAAATTTTTCGGGGTCGGGTCGGACTCCTTTGGCGTTGACTACAGGGCCAAGGAGTTTGAGCTCTTCATAACCAAAGTGACACTTCTGCGGTTTGAGTGTAGATCTGCTGATTAAATAGCCTGTAGCACACTCCTGAGGCGGTGAAGATGTGACAGCTTGGCCCTCTTCACCAGACATCGCCTGCCTTCAAGGCGTGAAGTTGTCAGTTGGGCCTCCCTCCGCTTTCATGATTTGTAGATGTATACGCAGATTCCGAACATCCGCCTCGCACCCAGCAGAGCGATATGTGGTATTGCTGGGTTACGTCCACACTTCCATACCATACGGTAGAGTGTATCCCTTGCAGATCAGTATGTGTAGTTGCTTTGGCAGCGTAAGTGTTTGTTAACAAATTGTACGCGGAGGTGGTCGAAGCCGAAAACACAGGTGCACTGGCTTCGCTCGCCTTCGCTTGCTTCGCGCAAACGGAAGCCAGCAGACATAGCTTGTATTAGCGCGGAACACATAAAAAAAGGGAAAAGACAACACAGACGTCAAGAAAGGTAGGTGCTACTTTCAGTGCCTACCTTTATTGACGTCTGTGTCGTCTTTTCCTTTTCTTTCAGTTGTATTAGCGCATCACATATGAAAAAAAGGAAAAGACAACACAGACGTCAAGAAAGGTAGGCACTACAGTAATAACAATTCCCAGTGCTTCGCCCACTCGTCACAATTGACTCAGTGAAGATGCGTGCATTTTCTTTCGCTTGTTTAAGTTTAGGCGATTCGACACACACATTTAATAAACATACACATAACGCACTGTATACCGTGCGAACGCTACACTCGTTTCGCACGATATACGGTGCATGGCGTTATACGCTAAACGAATCTCTTGCATTGGTGCCTCGATCGCATTTTGCTTCTAGGAGGGCACGCAAAGGCGTCGCTGAAATCTTCCTTGTGTTTAAGGGGCTCGTTGCACAGCGCCGCGCCGTGTTGCGCCCCGCACTGCATGTAGCACAGCATCACGTAGAACAGCTGGCGTCCCGACAGAGGCACGTCGGGCAGCCTCTGTTCGTCGAAGGACGCCTCCGTCCTGAGCACCGCCAGCGCGACGTCTATTGCGGCACCGGACGCCATGTGGAGGCCCACTCTTCGCTCCCATTCGGCGTCGGCCTCCCTCGGTCGCTGAAACAAAGTGCGACCCATAATGGCATTCGAGACTGATCGTGCCGTAAGCTTATCTTTACATCGCAAGAAAATAGTAGGACGTTTGAGCTTCGCCTTCAAGATTTGATAGAGATGGCGTAATCTGGCCTGGTGCGAATCAGCTTCCGATGCTTCGGTTCATGCCGCCCCGCCGCGGTGGTCTAGTGGCTAAAGTACTCGGCCGCTGACCCGCAGGTCCCGGGATCGAATCCCGGCTGCGGCAGCTGCCTTTCCGATGGAGGCGGAAATGTTGTAGGCCCGTGTGCTCAGATTCGGGTGCACGCTAAAGAACCCCAAGTGGTCGAAATTTCGGGAGCCCTCCACTACGGCGTCTCTCATAATCACGCGATGGTTTTGGCACGTGAAACCCTCACATATCAATATCGGTTCATGCCTAAACCGTGCCGTTAGGAAACGAAAGACTGTGCGCGTAACACTGGTCATTTCATAGTGCCACTGAATGCCTCCTGCAAGCGCACTTAGGTGGCTCGTGGGCCACATTTATTCCCGTTATGAATCAGCGAAACGTCCGATGCGCGTCCGTAGGGCAACACGCCAATCTAAGCTGATTACAGTTAAGTATGTCAGATAATTTGTAATCAGTGGGCCATCAAAACACCTAATCGTTGCTCAGTTCACATCTGTCGCCGCCTGGCGCGAAACGGTCGTGCCACGCAATACACGACGCGTTAAGGAGACTTATGCCACTAAATGACATTCATATAGTGTTCTATTCTCAAACCACTTCGAACAAACAATCTGGCCCTGATGAAACTCCTGCGTGCCAACACTGACGTCCTGGGTTCGATTCCCACTCGGACCCAGAAATTTCTGTTATTCACTTTCTTCGAATATTTTCCCGCTTACAACCAACGACACCGACACTGAATACCGAAGGTACCCGCTATGCGTCTGTAAGGTATTACGTGCCCGTTGCTAATCCTGCATGTGGCTGATGACGATGAAGAATTGTAGCTAAGCACGTTGCAGTACGTGGGAAACATTAAACCACACACTCGTTGCGTAATCAGCATCGCGTGATGAGCGGTTGTTATTTCACTCTTCCTCCTCGCTATACATCACAGATTGACGTCATTCCTTGCCCGATGTGACGCCTGTATAGAGTCCTTTTGCCAATGAGATTCAAGCCCCAGCATCGGTGTGGGGTCAAAAACAACTACAATGCAGGCGGCACGGGTTAGAATTGATCCTGCGTATATTTTTGCGACTACTTTTTCATGTCTGTGTCTATCAATTACTTTTTTTATGTCTATCGGTTACGCCACCGACAGGGACTGGCGTTTAAGGACTACGCTAAAAAATACCGGGTTCCCAACGAAGGTACCCATATGCTATGGCGCTTCGTGTAACCTCAATTGAAGTCACATCCATTTTCGTCTAATTTACTTTTTCAAAATAAAAAACACGGTTTAAGAAGCAACTAACTCGTTATTAAGTCACTGTAAAAAATGTACACCAGCATACAAGTACCATGACCTAGGTTTCTGTTGCGCATACTCCATACTTGCCCGTTTTCGTTTTATCTAGGCCCTACAGATGTCACCATTTATCTGAATGAAAAATTACCCCAGCCGTCGGCGGGATGCCAACCTTCGAATCACGATACCCGATGTTCTGCGAATTGAATTACGACTGCGGGGGGGGGGGGGGGGGGACGCTCGCTTGTCTACTTTGTAGAGTATTTATGTGTGCTTAGGCCTAATCACCGGTAGTGTTATCCAGTGCCCCTCGCTGCCCTGTTTCATGGCAGAGGGAGAGAGAAAAGACTTCATTGAACACAATGGGCAGGCCATTTGGTCTCGGTGGCTTTAGGGGGCGGCTTGAAGTCCTGGACTGGGGCGGCATCCCTGCCGCGCCGGACGGCCCAGAGTTGGTCGTTCAGCAGTAAAAAAAATAAAAATTCACGCATCCCTACGAAGGGAATCAAGACAAACGGACGTAGCTGGGCGTATCGTATCCTTGAGTAACCACACATTACCCGACCGTTGCCCCACATAATGTAAAGTTAGTGGCATTAAGTGTATATAGAAATCAAAAAATTTAATTGTTTTCCCTTGCTGTCATCATAGGCGATTCAAGAAGAATTTCAAATATTAGTGGATTGGAGGATTTGCCTCTAAAGTGAATCCAAGCACCGACCACCTTATACCCCTTATACCTATGGCGAGACATACCATTTTAATACGGGCAATTTGTTCGAATAGAGTGCTCGAAATGTCCGTTTGTGTTACGGGTTTCCCTGAAGGAATAAAGTATACATTTAAGGGTTCGTTTTCCTTGTTAGACAATAATAATCAGATATAAACATCAGGGCGCATTTTAGCAGCGATCAACTCATAAGTGCCCTTCTCTATGGTTTATTTTCACCGGAAACAGCGATCTCTTACCTTACGCCCATGTCTAGGTTGAAGTCCATTGTGATACCTTTCTTTGTGTCTCGCATATGTTTCGACTATAGCAACGGTTCTATCCCGGGATCATTATGAAAGACAAGGCAAGGTCTTCAGGAGCTTGCAGCCCCTCGCTGGATTCCGTGCCGACCGGTTGTGCCCTCGTGATCTCCGACGTCAGTGCAGCTCTGACCTACTGGACTTGCCCTACGCCATCTCCTGACGCCGACAAGAGCTCTCGCAAGTGGTGCCCCGTCCTTGGACTTCTGTGACCGTGTTTCCATCTTTCCCATCTCTCCTATCCCCTTGATATGTCCTCGCTCGCTGTCCCAGCGCATCTCTCTCTCTCCCTCTCTACACCTTTATTCCTATCCTTTTAATCCCTCCTCACCCCCATCCCTCGTGAGCTACTGCTGAGGTGTCGCACCCTGATGCAGACAGTTACGGGGCTCACTTTTCTTTTCCCTCTTATAGCCACATCTCTCAGGAGCTTCGCCCCTAGAGCTCGCTCGACTTACGTCTTCGTACATTGCCGCGTAGAAGCAGCTTCGGAAGATATCTAGGGAATCGGTGCTGTGTCCCTCGTGACGAAGGTCGACGTAGCTGAAAATGGTGGCCTTGGCCACTTCGACGCCGAACGTGCCCAGGCGCACCGGTGCGGGCGCAGACACGTGGTACACAGGCGGCGCTAGTACGGAAGGCTTGAGGGTGTAGTCTAGCCGGTCAGGATAGGTGAAGAACGCGTACAGTTCGTCCCGCAGCATCCACGTATGAATCTGCGTACCGATGGCGTCCGCGTCTGTCTGACGGAGGGCGTTAGCAGCGTCTCGCACGTTCCTCACGAAGCTCACCTCCATGTCCGGAAAACGGGAGAACCTGTGGCCAGCAATCGAAGCACAAAAAACTTCAGAAATAGTGTGAATGGTACAGAATTGCTTCTATTTTCTTGGCACGCTGTTTCCACTATGATGGTTACAGTGCCTGCAGAACCGGAAGTTTCTTGAAAGGGTCGTACACTGCAGACCAAATAACATACTGCTCGTCATGCTTTTGTACCTCTCCTCATCCCTTCATGTAATACTCTGAAAAGGGAATTAGAGGAATTAAATGACATGATGATGATGATGACGACGACAGTGTTTGAAGACTTCGAGAGCCTTCAATGCCTCAACAAAAATAAAACTGTTCATCGTTGTAAACACGAGGGATACTAAATATCATCACCTCTTGTTGACGCCACCCATTACGGTGATCATGACATTACGGAAAACGCAAATTTCATAGTTCACATGACATCACGTCATGTTATGACGTCATATCCCGCCACATCACCGCTTTGTGAAAGTTGAGCGTATCATATGAGCAGTGCAAGACGAGGTGAGGTGCGAATGGTTTGCAACGCCTCCAATTCTGAAGGCACTGACACGACGACGTCGTTGCAGGTGATTGCGTGAGATGACATCATGAACTCCATAACATGGTCCCAGTTTGTGCCAATTTCTGAGGTAACACGAAATCAGGTGAGGTGCACATGTAGGTTTTAGTATAATCGATACTGCGGGCACTGCAATTGCATGTTAGGCGCAGAATGTTTCTTGCGGGAGGTTGGGGAGGCGGGAATAAATCCACTCCTTAAGCAGACCGCATAGCGCAGACCCGAACGCAGAACCAGAATAGTCCTTACAACACACCTCCATTGTAGATAGTGCTGGTACGTACGCACAGTGTCTAGAACTGCAAAAATAAAAAAAGAAGAGTGGAGCATTACAGGCTGCAGAAAAAAATGAGGAAGTACCACGCAAGACCCACACCGCAATTGTAGTCCCTTTGATAATGTACGCTCCTTGTGCATGCCCCATCATTGTCTTGTTCTGTGTAAGGTTCTGCGCTGTGTATTATTCTTAAGTGAGCACCAATGAACACGGTCAAACCTTGTTCCTTTTAGGATCAGTACATCCACAGGCGTGCGCACGGGGGGGGGGGTGCAGAGACAGCTCCATACATTGACATGATAGAAAGGGGGAACTGCGACGAACCATCTCTACCTCACCCCCCCTCCCCTCGTGAAGAAGAACCCCGCTCGCGCTTATCAATGCATCCACTAAGATGTCGAAGACGACGGTTACTGCAATACAGAGGGGCTATGCGAGATCTTTCTAACCTGGCCTCGAGGTCATGCGCACTGGCAATGTTCATGATGCTGAAGACAACGTCCATCTCAAACCAAGGGTAGGTGGCCCTGTCGAGGCTCTGGTACACGGTGCGACGCACGGCCCTGGCGATGCGTGAAGCGTCGGCGCGCACCGGTTCTGTGTATACGCTCGCCACGAACGGCACGAACAGGGCCACTCCCATGGTCGCTAAGGTGAAGGACAGGCACGCGCGCTGGTGTTGCGCCGCGACATCCTCGCCGTAGCCGTGGTAGTTTGCGATCAGCTGTCGGTTGGCGAACCACGAGGTGAACTGGACACACAGCCAGCCGATGACGAGCTCTACGGCGGTCTCCTTCTGCGCGATCAGCTGCAGCGCCACCAGGAAATACTCCCGGTGGCTCGTCGAGATCGTGATCTGAATGTGTAGCACACGAAAGAAGGGTCTTTGGTGCCTTTAGGTGAGTTGACTGTTGGGCAATCCGCATAATGTGTTTAGAATAACTGGTTAACGATTTATAGTACTTGGTACTGTACTATGGGAGAGCACTAGTCTGTCCCGTTGGCCTAGTGCTTATAGCACTAGGCCCGTGAACTGTGAGATAAAGCCTCTCTGGCTGAAGCATTTGCAGTAATGTGTGTTTAGAAAAAGTTCTTAACGATTTAGAGTAAGAGCTAGTCTACTATGGAAGAACATAAAGCCGTGCCGTAGGCCTTGGTTATGTAAAAAACGCCCATGCATATCCATGAAATAAATGCTGATGATGGTGCGAAGCAGTATGCATCAGATTATGCACTATGGCCTTCTGTGTTGTTCTGGTTAACAGCCTTTTATTTTGATCTTGTTAAATTTGTGTTCTGTCATGTGATTTGAGTGATGGGTGTAAATGTCAATGTATTTGTGGTGTTTTATTTTGTATGTTCCCGTTAACAGCCTTTTCATAATTTTTTTGTTCTTCACAGATGTTCCGGTTTCTACGTTCATTGTAGACAGCGGGCGGTGGTTAATGGACGGAGGGACATTGTGCGGAGTTAAGGTACATCGCTCCTAAAAATTGGTGAGCTTCGCACAGCTGGTGCAAATCCCGAGAAAACAGGGAACCTGGTGGCATCCTTTTCATTCCCTCCTTTTCACCCTAGCTTACCTAAGCCCCTCCCATGCCACACTTCACTATGCAATGATACGCTGTGCCACTCACTTCCTTCTTCCTCACTATCACGTCAGTCCTTCTCATGCTCGGTTTTCATTAGCATTCTCGCGCAATACTATAAAAGGCTATGTTGTGATTTCTCTCTCTCTCTCGCTTTGTTTCTTCCTATCTCTTCCACTGTCACAGCTAGGCTACACTATTTCGTGTAAGATACACGCACAGAAACAAACTGTCTATCAACTCCGGGATAAAATGAGCAGTAGGCTACACTACGCGAAAGCTGCCGAAAAAAATATCGCATTAAAATCTTGAAAGGTGAACGGCTGAGCGTCTACACGAATATTCAAGTGTAGCGAATCATGAAAATAAGTGTCCGTAGCATCATATCAAAGTCTGCGTTCATCGTTAGCTCAAATACACAACGTATGCTACGCCGGTGAAGGGTTATAAAGTATATTGTTTTCAGTTGCTCATGTCGCGTAGCAGCTACGACATTGTGTGCTGCAACTAGTGGACTGGACCTCCCTATAGGGAGGTCAGCCAAGGGGCTACCGGACATCTAGGAGCACAGCTACGTTTGCTTATAGTGTTTCAAATAAGTTGTATTCGTTAATCAATCGGGCTGTGCTCGCCTATATGAATGCGTGTTCGATGTGCACACGATGATATCGGAGGGTGTCATTGTGGTGTGCAAGGTAATCATATGCATACATTATGCGGGATAACATTTTAATTGCAGCATGTTTGAATAGTAAAGCTACAAACGTATCGCTACTTCCGGGTAGGTGATAAGCGTAACTATATAATCGCTCTAACGGTAGTAAAGTTTCTAATTTGACAGTTCCTACTTTCGCTTGCTACATAGCTATTGAATACTAGATGAGAAGATGCTCTTTGCCTCACGTGTGTAACGCCGCACGTACGTGCGTCCGTACGAACGTGCCGCAACGCGTTCCCCTTACCGCAGAGGTTGTAGCGGTACCAAGTATAGGTCC
Source organism: Rhipicephalus microplus (assembly GCF_043290135.1). NCBI lineage: Eukaryota > Metazoa > Arthropoda > Arachnida > Ixodida > Ixodidae > Rhipicephalus > Rhipicephalus microplus. Next base: position 37,033,379 of record NC_134706.1, on the reverse strand, counting down.
CGCCACAGCTGCGTGTTACCGTCACGCTCCCCTCGCAGGTGCGCCGTGACATCACTCTCTCCCTCCCCCGCAGCACGCTCGCCGCAGCACCCGAAGCTGCAGCTAGCTGCCGGCTCCTCCACCCGCAACACCCTTCTATCTCGCTTCACCCTCTCCACCTCTTTCAATGCTCGAGCGAACGTCGAATAAAAATACCCTTTCGGTTCATATATCTGCGATGAAACGTACACAAAACCCAACCCGCCTCCCGTGTTCTTGCGTTTTGAAAAAAACGCGTACCAAGTAAAGGCCAAACCTCATAAACGCGAAAATGCATGCGTCAGCGACGAGCGACGCGACGTAGATTGCCTTCGCGCGAACAGTCGCTAGCGCAGGCAAACCTCATTCACGTGACGGCTTCGGCGAGCGAACTCCACCATTGCTTGCATGAGGCCGTCTACTCGTACCAAGAAAACCGCGTAGTGAGCGGTATGCAATTAAAAAATAACACATATTGTTGCGTAATGGAACGGAAAGTGTTTATGAATGCCTTGCAGCACTTTTTTATGTGCACGTGCATAAACATTACATTATTTCTTAGTTGTGTACGCGAGACTCGGGCGGAGAGGTGAGTGAGAGGAGGTGGCGATTTTGCGGCACATGAAGAGAGCCGGCAGTACGTCATTCATGTACATCCTATTCCGGTGCTTTGAGCACAGCCCTTCCCGGCGATGGGCGGCGGTTTCCAAATCTGGTGAATAGGGAGTATACATGAACGGCCGTTCATGTAGGCTCCCTATTGGTGAACCGAGCGATCGCGCGAAAACTACCCCGCGACACGTCGCGTGAACGCCCTGTTTCATCGCTCATAGCATCGCTCGTAGCTGTCACGTGCATTTTCGCGTTTGTGAGGTTTGAGCTCAAACGCTACACCGTGTTTTGCTTCAAACCATTCTTCTAGCACCCGTATCGACGCCCTTTTCAGCCGGGTGAACGCCATGCGCACCGCTGCGCCCTCGCATTCAATAGAACCCTTGTAAAAACGGCAGCAAACACTGGGCGGTGGCGTGCATGGTAAAGAAAGAAACTACCACGAAAGCGTGCATCCACCGGGCTCCGTTCTTTTATATTCCGCCTTTGTTATGGCAGTGGTGTCCCACGCAATTATACGCTAAAGTTGTAGCTGCGGTCGCAGGAGCACTCTTTCGTCGACTTGATTTGGTAAAACTCAACTAGCCTCTCTGCATATAGAGGCAGAAGGCAAAACATATCTTTTTCTCACCTGGTCGTGGGGAAAACAGTCGCATGGAACGTCGCTTGCATAACGAAGGCGGAATAAAAAAGAACGTAGCCCAGCGGACGCAGGCTTTTCGTGGTTGTTTCTTCCTTTACCACGGACGCCACCGCCCAGTGTTGCCGTCGTTTTTGCAAGGGGTCTATCAGGGTTCCCATTGGGGAGTTCGTCCATGCATTTTTGGGGGACAAGCGCTCACTGCAGGTTAGTTGTAATAATCAATATTTCTCCTAAAGTTCCAGCGCGCCTCTTAGTGTAAACACGTCCCCGCACCTCTTCGCTTCCGGTGAGGTCGTAGTGCCTCGCGATGGTAGTGGTCCACCGTTCCCACGTTCCGGATGTGTCATAGGGGCTTCTTTCGAACACGTACGCTCGAGGCGCCATGCTGTGCATCTGGAGAAGTGGTTCCATGACATCGGCCTCGAACCCAAGCATATCTTCGAAGGTGACGCCATCTGTTACGCCGGCACCGTAGTGCGTGTACAGCGTCTCGAAGTACTGTCGGTGGGCCGGCGACCCCGGCACGAGCCTTAGAACCGTCCTCTTGAAGAGGTCGAGGCCTCGAGTAGGTTTCACAACGATCTATAAAATCAGAGAGAAAATGGATGCTTGGTCGACGAGGTACGATGGAGTAGAAATAATAAGAACTCAAAATAGAAAGCACTAGTATAGGCACCCGGAAAGGCAGTTTACGAGATCTGATTGTAGCGCCAAAACACACAGCCTAGCGAGTAGGCGCAGCAAAAGCGAGCCTTTCAATGCGTACCCTAGTGAGTAGACGCAGCAAAACCGAACTTGCACGTGCATATCATTTTCTTTTTTATTTGCGAGCAAGAGGGTCACGGCTGATTAAGCGCCCAGGAAGCATTCTTTGAAAACGTGCCAGAAAGGGCACTGACACTTCAGCATGTCACTGTGTTCAGTGAGCGTTCCATTTTCTTAGAATCCCTGGTGGTCGGTACCGAAAATGCTGAGGCAGAGCTTCATCGCGCCCTCTGGTACACTGTCGGGTGCCTATAGGAAAGCTCACAAAGTCGCTTATGCATTCACATGAAGGGCAGGTTTGACCATATTGACCTAACGAGCGCAGCGCACACACAGGGCGTTCATGACAACGTCTGCAAAATTTTTCAAACCTACGCGCCGCGTAAGCGGATCAAATTTCAAGTTTAACGCTGCTTGGACTCCTCGCGGACGCGCACCCCAAGGAGGATTAAAGAAAAATTGCTGGAGTGGAAGCTCCTGCAATGCCTTGCCAGCAGAAGTGAAGCCACTTTTTGCCACTGCCAAGATGGCGGAAACATGCTCTTTACTGATAGTGCCCACTAGATCAAGTGGCTTTGATACGTTATGTAAATGCTACGTTAGTTCTATATTAAAGGATAGTTGCTCCCGACGAAATAACAGACAGAAACAAGCCTGAATGACCGAATCTTCAAAGAACTTTATCTCCAATTAGAGGCTCACTACGGAAAATTAGTAACTTTAAGACGCACTTGGAGCACTATGTGGCCCTAAATAGTTCTCACATTAAACTCGTTGGGCATGCGAGAGAAACTCTTCGTTTTTAATCGATGAACGGTGATACTTTATCATGCCCCTAGTAAGATTACCACCACAACCGCCTGCTTGCCAGAGGAACGGCTTCAGTTCTGCGCAATGATTTCCACTCCAGCATTTTTTTTAATCCTCCTTGGCACACCCACATATGAAGGGACGACGAACAGGACGGGATGCAGATCCGTCCTCTATGTAGATGTATCTGCTCTGACGTCGCCAACCGTAGCCGTAACACCTCGATGATTATTTGGCACATGCACAGTTTGTTTTCAATTTGTTGCTCGAATAAATGACTAAAGCTTGAGAGCAAAAATAACGCACACGTACGAAACATGAGCGTTTTTTTAAAATTTTTACTGCGAATCACAGCGAGCCTATTCTGCCTCCGCTTCGCATGCGTTCATAATCAGGCGCTTTGCGCATCGTGAAGAGGCAACCCCTTACAATTAAAGTATACATTTTCTACCACGTTCCAACACTCGTCAGGCTCATTTATCTTCCCACGTTTATCTATATGTTCAAGAATGCAGCCCTGGCTGATAATACGGCTAGTCTCACGTCCATACAAGTGTCACACCTTACATGTTAGGATTGAAAGCCAAGCGATCGGCGAGGACACAGTCGGATTAACTCGTATAGAGAAGATGCGCGATGCTGGGAACGCCGCCTCAATAAGCTTCACGCCACAGCACCGCTCGCGTCTCGGGGGTGCGGGCTGGATGGGGCACAGTATACCTTGTTTAAACATGGCGTGTCCATGCGTACGAGCCACACAAATAATTATACCGCTCAAGTGCCGAAAAAGGCAGGGGAGGGATTTGGCTAGCGAAGACTACATGGGGCGAACAGCAATGACTTCAAGCGTGCCACCTCGCATCATGCATGGCTTCGCGGTGCTTCGAAACACTAGATTTCTCAGCATCTAATGACACAGATGGAAAATTTATTGTGGCAGTTTACCTGGTACGCCGCACCTTCCGTCCGCCCAGCGATAAGCTGGACAAAACGCACGCGAACTGCATATGTGCACGTACTCTCACTGTGTAGCAGACTACTCGAATGCACATCCTCCATATATATGAAAGGTCCGGCGTATTGACGTCGCCACATTAACCCACAAGCTCTGGCAATGTATCAAAAACTCGGAAGGTGCCAACTCCGGAACCCTTCCGCAGCGGTGGGCCGCTGCCTTGCGCAGACCAAGCGACCAGCCTAAAGCCTTCCATCAGGAACTAAGCAGGTCCTTTAAGTTCGCTCACCACCAATGACACCAACACCGGAATGTCTGCGAAACGAACTCTGTAACGCTATCACGTTAGATATATTACGTGCTACGTGACACCAGCGGCCAATACAGGAATGATCGTCCCTAGACGTCCTGGCGGCGAGCTGCGCCAGCTAATTACCACAGGTGGAAGTGCACAGATATGCACGATAAAATTAACTAAGGATGACCTGTGCCTGCTGGAAGGCAGGGTCTTCCAGCAGGCACTGAGTATTCGCGTGCAAGGTCTCGAAGTCTCCATCTGGGACATACCTAACCACCGGTCGGCTAAAGTTTTGCCAGACTGACAATAAAGCTGTTAGCAACCGAGACAATGCTCTTTATATTGTGCAACAACTTCCAGTGACTGATGAATTATTCATTATGTCACCTGGTGAGGGGACCTTTAAGGCAATTCGCAGGTGAAAGCTGCCGTCTTCCTTCATCAATGTATCTCGAGTTACTGTATATGCTACCTTTAGGTATCATATAGAGGGAGCAGATATGTTGACTGACCCTGCCCTCTTTCGAAAACTTTTGAAGGGGAAGACGCTACGGATCTCCGCAAGGTGCAGACGGGAGTCGTTCAATATATCGGGGCTCAGCAACATATATCTTACGTTGTACCGTGACGGTTACCCGTGGTGCGACGGTTCGTCAACTTTATTTCACATATCTTTGGAGTGTGAGTGACCGAGAGCGAGAGAATCTGAACTCTTTTCTTTTTAGAAAACAATATTGTAGGAAGTTCGGAGCAGTGGGAGGCGCAACTTGCCAGCTCGGACCCTGAGGTGCAATTAGCACTTGTGAGTCACGTTAGGCGAGCGGCGCAAGCTAGCGGAGCCCTGGACTTGGGGCCCCAACCTCCATGCATGCTCTGAATACAATTTGTGCCCCTTCCCTCAAAATAAAGTTTTGTTATTATTCTTATCCATTTAACCTAAAACTGCCCCCGAGTATGACCTCCAAGATTGGAGTCAGTTCATCTGGCTTTGCATTGGCTCCGTGATAAGACAACTTTTTGAAAGCCACGACGCTATGTAATGAGTCTAATTACACCCATGATGTCTTGTTACGTACGTCATAATGACGGCATGACAATGTCATAAGTTTCGGCTACTTCTGATGCCGCCGTGGCATCAATGGTAACGCGGAACTTGTGATAATTTATTCAACAATGTTTTGCAACACTCGTTCGTGACATTGCGGGAGGCGAGACACCGATCGTCGAATTTCGCATTTGAGGAGGCATCAAGGCATATCTCCCTAAAAAGAACACAGATAGCATCACTAATGCACTTTCAAACGTCAACGGTGTCACACGCATCATTCTTGTCGAAGTACTCTGGCTTTTGCGCTGTCTGTGTTCAAAGCTAGAGCGAAAATAAAAAACCTTTACGCTAATCTCGCATCGTCATTACACAGCCGCTACATAACATCCGCCGCGTCCTGATGACCTTTAGCCGCCGGGGCGCAAAGGAAGGCGCGTTTGTTCGGCTTTGGTAAAACAACAAGAGCCGCATGGATCAAGCGCCAGGTTGAAAAATAGGAGAACGCTCCTGGCTCTCGGCCAGCTTGGACACCGTGGTGTCCGAGCCAGGAGCGTTAATTCGCCTGGCTCTTCGTATGGTGGCTGGCCACAGCCACCATACCACAGCCGCAGTTCTTGCTCTTTCGTCTGTGCCACACATGCATTGCCCCTGTGCTTTTCTCGATCTAAGTCATGTCACGCTATCCGCTGCATAGAGGTGTCACAGCTACCTTCGATAGGGGCCTAGCCGCTGCGATAACGGCGTGCCGAGGAGTCAAGCCTTCTGCGCCTTCTGTCGTGGACACGCAGGCCAAAGTGATCAACTCTGCTTCGATTCGGACGACGCATCCCGAGGCGGCCAACCAAGTTGTCTATGAACTTACGACGCAAAGGCCGCCGTCAGGTTACTTAGGAAAGGCCGAGTAGCCCGGCAGATTGGGGAAATTCATGGAGGTGGCAAAAAGAGTGGCAGCTCCACCACGGCTACTGTTTACTTGTGCTACTTTGCGAAATAAATAATTCGTCGGAAGTCGGTGCTGTGCAAGGGTCCCACCATGGTGCCTTGTCTAAGAAGGTGCACCAACGTATAGACTTTCCCGTTATTTCAAGTTGGTCGGATAAAGATCGCGTTGGCTTTCAACGTATTGTTCCCTACCAAACAATTAACGAGAGAGGAAGAGTTGTGCTTAAAGTTTTTTATTGCGTGCTACAGCTCCAAACATTTAATTCTCTTAGCGCAACCTTGGTTCTTTTGAGCACCGTCTCAAACACGCACAGAATCACACAAACACGCACACGCACATACACACACTCGTAAATGCGCATGCGCGATTGGGAATGGTACGATGGAGGTGTTGTACCACTGTTGAACTGTCCCAATTAAATAAATTGATAATCAGCTCCTAATTATAAATACAACGTCATGGTTTGAACGAGTGGGGACAAGGATACGATTACGATGCATGCCGCAGTATAGAAGGCTCTATTCTTTTGAACCACCTGATATCGAGCGTGCACTGACAGCACACACTCTATGGGTCTCTAGCATTCCATCTTTATCGAAATACGATCGAATTCGCGGTTGGGATGTAACCCATGACTTTAGGGTCAGAAGCCGAGCATCGTAGCCAATGTAACATTGCACGGAGGCGGACGATTTGATTGTTGGGGTACACAGTACGCAGGTCAACGTATCCATCATGTCATTATTCTCGCATTCATAGCAATAGTGTTTTTAACCCACGAAGTGTTGACATTCTGTTTCAGCAAGACTCAGTGACAAAACACATGGGTGCGCTCTACTGTTACATAGGGCACATACCTACAATCTAAGACCTGCGACCCTGGAGGAGTGCATGGCTGACGGACTTCTTCACCATACATCATGAAGACACTATTCGAACATTTGAAACATCTAAAGCCTGTCTGATGACTTAGTCTTGCTTCTTTCTGAAGACGCGGTCTGGGGATGGTTTATTTCACAGAGAAAGCTGCGGCAGGATCACAACAGCAACTGGTCTTGATGCCTAAGTTGTTCCCATGGAACTTTTACGATCGCATGGAAGTTGCACCATAACCCTATTTGTGGCATTCGAGTATTATACCACAAAGCTACGTCAGTATTTGAATATCTTTCACAAAAATATCCTATACAGTTGTCATATCGGGCATTGAATCGCGCTAACACGCGTAATTTATCGTGGTAAAAGTTTAAAAACAGACAGGCGTCACAAAACGCGATTGATTTGATTTGATTTGTGGGGTTTAACGTCCCAAAACAACCATATGATTATGAGAGACCCGTAGTGGAGGGCTCCGGAAATTGTGACCACCTGGGGTTCTTTAACGTGCGCCCAAATCGTAGCACACGGGCCTACAACATTTCCGCCTCCATCGGAAATGCAGCCGCCGTAGCCGGGATTCGAACCCGCGACTTGTGGGTCAGCAGCCGAGTACCTTAGCCACTAGACCACCGCGGCGGGGCGTCACACAAAGCGAACTGCTCAATGAGTGCGTCGTTGAATGCTTCCAGCTCATTACGAAGGGCACAGTCATAACTCATCCTCATCAGGGACAGCACAAAAAATTATATATTAGTTGCCCCGTGAAAGTCTATGACGAGCTCTATAGACTATTCTACGGAGGTGTTTTAGTGCTGCCATGCTGGGCTGTTGGCATTTGTGTTTCGCGTCCTAAATAAATATTTGAACAGTGTTACGGTAGACGCATACACAAGAAAGCAGTTCGGTCGGTTCCTACGGTGTTTAATCGCCTCATTTAGTCACACCGCAATACACCAAACAAGAAAACATCGACTTCACAGCCCAAGATGGCGGCACCTATGTCAAATGGCCTGTGGAAAAGCTGCTTCTCAAGCTTTCGCTGCGGCCATGTGGCGCGTTTTATAACAAAGTCGTTCCGTCTCACTCTTTCTCGTTGGTAACGGCCTCCACGTACCTCAAACGAATAATCGCCGACTTTCTCGGCTTCGAACTCGAAGAAGCACGGCCAGCCCCACTTGTCGTTCAGCTCAAGCATGGTGCTCACCACGTCCACCGAGGCGGCGTCGCGATTGGCCGGGTGTTGCGGCCAGTGCAGGTTGACCTCGCGCAAGTGGCCACGAATTCGAGGCACGTAGTCTGTGTCTTGGGTCAAGACGTCGTCGCAGGTCTTAAAGAGACGCGCCGCTTTCTGCGCCACAGTCTGGCTTTCGGCCGGGATCTCCTCGTTCCTGCCGAAAAAAGTATGTCACAGTAAACCACAAAAGTTCGCGAACCACGCGAGCACGTGCCAAACCATGGGGAGCCTTCATGTGCGTGCCGCCATGATACTTCATGCAGCGACACCACGGGATAGACAGCCTGGCTGTAGAAGGACCCATACCTGGCGGTTTCGATGACGGTAGCGAGAAAGCGCTCGTTGATACGATTGCGCACCGACGTCCGGTTGCTCGCTGCCCCGCCGCACACGAAGCGGTAAAAGTCTTGACACGGACCCACCGACCAGTCCATGGATTCGCCAAGCAGCTGCACGCGAACAGAATGTCAGTCCTAAGCGATGCGTACGGGTGGAATGTTCTTGACTCGACTGATTGATATCGCCGCAGTGCACGCGCGTTTCTTGTTTCAATTTCGCACACACCCACAAAAGTGTAAGCAATGCTCGGCGCAGACCAAGTTCCAAATGCTTCGCGATTGTGGTAGACCAGTTTGTTGAACGCAAGACGCGAACAATCCAGCTTGCACTAACATTGCACTACATTGCACTAAACTTGGTCTCGAACAAACTATGAATGATTGTCGGGATTCGCGCCCCCAACGCACGATATGATAAACATGGATGACGTAGTGGAGAGCTCGCAAGATTGTGACCTGTTGGCACTGTTTAACATGCAGCTATACCTAAGTGCATTGCCCTTTAGAGCTTAGTTTCCATCGAAATGAGGCTCCTGCTGCCGGGATTCGATCCCGCAACCTCCGAGTCAACAGTAGAACGCCCTAACCATTTGACCACCGTACCGGGTAAGAAAAAAAAATTGATCGCAAACACCAAAAACGAGGGTCACGTGAGCACGGGCGTTGGCAGAGTTTTTCTTGTGGAGGGGGGGTACTTCGTTGACCGGAAGTGGGTGCCGGGCCGGCAGATGTGGTCCCAAGTCATATTGTGCCCTGTATACCACGGCAAATTGGTGAGCAGGGGGCTCTACAGATTTAACGGCTCGGCCACCCACCCTCCCTTTCACTAACTGCGAGCTATGCATATACACCATTAGCCACTGGCGTACTGTCCGTGGACTTAAAAAGAAACCTTCTTAAACAAAGTATGTACTTTGTTTGGACAAGCCATAAATGCTTTCCCTAGACATTGACGTGTCCGATGGCTCGATCAACGGAGGGGTGGGTTCACTGAAGCACATACTGTTGGATGACAGGGGCATTCCAAAATCGCCTGGCTCCACTTTAACTCAGAAGCAGCAGGAAAAATCGCTCGTGTCAAGTCCAGGACCGTTCAGGAAGTTGCTGGTCCCGTCGTGCCTGTGAATTCGGTTCCCATCGATATACGCACATTAGATGGACAAACTCGACCCACTGACCCACATGAGTTGTGGTGGCTGTTGCGCCGTTAAAACATCACACGGCTTCGTCGTAGAAACAGCCGTCGCACCTCACCGGGAACCTTGCGAACTAACTTCGTGAACTTCTTGCTGCACAACTTCCATGCAGCGTACCTACAGGATGCACCGGTGGCAGTCAAATCAAATCAAATCAAATAATTTTATTTTCCCAGAAAGAAACAGGTTCTGGAGAGGTTCACTGGCTAAAAGCTGTTTATGGACAGCTTGACGAGGCCAGTGAACCCTATACTGTGAACTGGAGACTTCAACGTTAGTGAACTTTGACGTGAAAACAAGGCGTTTGTCACATTTCTTGGGACCAAACTTCGACTTCGCCTCCTGTCAGACGTGATACAGTCAACTATTCACAACGCGTGTTCATTACTCTCGTTACTGCATAACTGTCCACTCTGGAACAATCGACCACGTTCGCTACATTTCGTATGGTTTTTGAATGAGTGAGTGAAACAACTTCATTGACGATGCGACATAAAGGGGGGAAAAGTAGGGGAATTACTGCAAGACTCTAGCGTGCTCGGACGTCCAGAAGCAGCAACCTACTCGCGTCAAACCCGTGGGGGCACCGCTTTAAGCCACTGGCATTGCAGGATGCAAAGCACGTGCTGGACCACGTCTCTTTGGTTGCCTGGCTCTTGACTCATGATTTTGATGCTGATGGTACTTCCTAAATCTTCAAGACTTACTTCGTATAACAGCCCGATGTGTTGCTATCGCACTCATTGCTTGGGTCTTGGGCCAAGACTAACTTTTTTTTTGTTTTTGCATGACTCACCCCCTTTGTAGCACCTTTATGCACCCTGATGAAGTGAAACCGGCCCAAATACGCCCTCAAGTGAACCGACAGACTGCGTACCGTGGTGTATTCCATGCAGGCCTTGTCGCAGACGGGCTTCATGACCTCTCCGTGCCAGGCCAGGAAAAGCGAGAGCGCACAGGTGCCGAGAATCAGAGCCGCAGCGAGCGCCACGCACATCGTACGACGCCAGGGGAAATCTTGCACCCAACCGCGCTGACCCTGGTCCGTGGCAACCCCGGCGCTAATGCGTTGGCGTATCAGCTGGGGTGGCTGGGGTCTGAGCTGGTTGCCGGGGTGCGCGTGAGGGTTCGGTGGCTCGGAGGTGACCGCAGTGCCAGATGACCTGCCCGTGTGTGAGTGGAAATCCAGGGGTTGATGCAGCTTGACCCGCTGCGTCGGTGGAAGTGAATATGACGAGATAAGGGCATCGGATAAGAGACTGTCATACCCTACAAGTGTAGAAGCTTGGGCAATAGTTGGCCTGGGTTTATGACGGCAAATGTTACAGTGCAAGAACATAAGAAAAAATGAGACAGAATAGAAAAGAGTGCCCTTTTCTATACTCTGTCCCATTTCTTTTTTATGTTTAGGTGCTGTAAAATTCATCATGTACTCGTACACATATAGTATTTTAAATCACTATGTCAATATGTCTATATTGCTGCTGTGTTGCAACGATTATTGTTAGCAGATACCTAATCTAGCCTCCAAGAACATGAACGGCTGCCTTTAGCATTATCGTAGCTTGCCTGTTTTTGGTAATTGAGTAAAATGTGCAATAGTTGAAGCTTAAAATTCGGTGACACTTTTTTAACGTGAACGGTAAGACGTACTCAGGTTGAACATCTAATGCTATTCGCCTGCAATTTCTGCGTTAACCTGCCGTGCTTCTTAGCATGCGTATTTGCAATGACAAAAGTTTGTCCATACCTTCGATTAGCATCCTTTGCTCATGAACTCCACTGTTCATAGGTTTAATTTCGAAGACGAACTTTCTGCTTCCAACGTGCCAGTGTTAGCATGTGAGAGCCCCAATAAGTACGTTCTGTACCAATTATCTAGTACAAGAATATCTGGGGTTTTAAGTTCTACAATTCTATGACTATGAGTGACGTCGTAGTGGAGGGCTCCGAAAATCTTGGCCATAAGTTGTTCTTTGACGTGCACAGACATCATACTATACACGGGCTTGTACAATTTCGCTTCCATCATAATGTGACCGTCGCGGCCTCGACCGAAATCTGTACCACGTCTCTGAAAAAATTGAAAGAATACTTCTTTTTACACCATTTTCAGTAGTATGTCCTTGCATCGAGCGCTGTCCAGGTGTTGTTGCTTATTCCGTACATTATAGCACAAAGAACACTGTGTTTGTGGTTATAGATAACCTTTATTAATGTTTCCTGGGGCCGTAAAATATGAGTCTGACTACTGACATAGCTTTTCGCGGTACACAGTTGACGTTAGCGCAACACTGCCAAGGAAGGAGTGACGCGTGAAAAACTACGTAAGCTTCCGATCCTTGAGTACGACAACTGCTGTCATGGTTCTCAGACTCCTTTCATGCGAAGAAAGCGAGCTTCTTTTAAAAAAAAAGCCAGGTATGAGCTAATACCATCAATGGTATTAAAACACTGCCACAGACACGTCTGTGGCAGTGTTTTGCTTTAGTGTTTTGCCATTGTAGCGCACTCTCTCGTGCATACCTGGATTATGACGTGCCAATCATCATAACGGAAGACAATTCGAATAGTCCGTCTTTCGGCCTCTCCCCACCTTCTAGGCGTACCACACATAAAAACTACAGCTTACTACACCCGTTCGAACGGCATGGTAGAACGCTTCCACCATCTGGAGGCATCACTGCGTGCTCAAGACTACAATGCCATAGGCAGAGCGCCTGCCTTGAGTGGTGGCCTAACATATTGATATTCAAAATCAAAAGTGCGACAATTAAAAGTGCCCCTATAGCAAGGAAAACTTGGTCAGGCCTTCGGTATTACACCATGTCGCTCAAGGGATTAATACGGGAGCGGAGAGCAGGGCTCCGTACTCACCGCCGGCTTTTCCTTCTTCTTCGCGGTGAGGATCTTCCTCAGGTTTGGCAGGTAGTGCATGACTGCCAAGCGTACCACGAACGCAGGAACAAGAGAGCTGGAAAAATGCGCGACCATACGCGACCGAGAGTCTTCTTCTTCTGGCACGTTCACGATTGTTCGAGCTCGAGGAACAGCTCGAGCGGGTCGCCCTGTTTCCTTAGCAGTATGGCACTTGCCCACTATGGCATTTCGGCCAAGAATTCGTGCCTCAACATTTCGATGACAACCTCAACAATACCTATTGATAAAGATTTGAAGATAAACACAAATAGTAGATAATTAATAACAACATACTGCAATTATCATGTGACCACACAGAGCACAGCCCTGCAGTGCAGAGCCCTGCCGCGTGGTGCCCTGAGGAAAGTAAGGAGGAAGTGAGGGGGAAGTGCTCGACCGTGCGCGCAAACTTTAAAAAATTCACTAAAAATTACGTCATATGCACAAATTTAATGATGATAACTGGGCGAAGCAGTGGGATCATTCGGTATTATTGTAAACCACCCATTAGATTGACCACTCACGCATGTAAATGAGTGACAAAGTGGTGTACAGGTATACACAAGGTTTATTTGTCATAAACGGTATGCAGTGTTGAGTTGTGAATTTCGGATTGCCTTCATTAGTACTGCTTTGTGGTATCTCATCTAGCCTGAAGTTTCTGAAGACGAAGTCAGTGCACGTTCCTCTGGTGGTTGTTTTCATGGTTCTTGGCCGATCCTCCTTTGTGGGCAAGTGCCAGCAAAGCCGAAGGTTCATCACCATCATCATCATTAAGACGAAATGCATCGTAGAGCATATCGAGACGTCACAAATCGCCCAAGCCAGTCGTTCTCTGTGATCATCATTATCTTAGTCGTCATCCGCATCATCGTCATCATGGATAAGGTGCACGCCAGCCAATGGACAAGCCTCGGCCTTAAAACGCTTAGACCCTAAAATATCTTCCAAGTTATGTTCGCTGTATAATTTGCAGATATACGCATGTACACGAGAATCGATCTCGCAGGCTATCTCGGTCTCGAATTGTTATTGAAAGGCACAATGAAGTCGTTGAATTCAGCGTGCAAAGGGAGTGAAGAGTGGTGGCCAGTAGCTTGCCACGATTTTTCCCGCCCAGGTAACTGCTTCTGCTTGAACACGGTAATCAGTCGACCATAGGAGTGACTCCCACTCCCCTAGAAAGGAAGCTGGCAGTAATGTGTTTGGTGGACGGTTCCCCTCACATTACCGAAGAATTTGATTTTGAATAGCCCTCCAGCAGCCGCAATGTTTGCAGTGTGGTCAAACGTCTTCTGGGTAAATTTTAGACAGCCGATGGGGGCTCGGAAAAGAATTTGTTTGGATTTGCCTCCAGATCGTAGCCTGTTTCCTTGTGAGGTCAGTATGTGGGGTTACGTTTGTTTTGCGGTTCTCTCGTTAATAAGCGGTAATTTCGTTTTATGTACTGATCCCCTCCTGCGGGAAGTCAAGGGCTGAAGGTTTCACCTCCCGGTTGATTAAACCTCGAGCTACACGGTGAGCCGACCCATTCACCGGATTCCCCGCGTGAGCGGGCACCCATTCAACTTGTATCTTCTCATGGCTTCGTTGGTTATTTTTGATCATATTGGCTGCAATAGGTCCAACACAGCCCAAATTGAAGTTCGTGAGCACCGTTTTAGAATCTGACAAGATGTAATTACTTGCCTTAATAGAGATGTTGTTGATGATGATGATGATGATGATGATGATGATGGCCTAAACGAATTGTTCACACCCACTTTGGGAGATTGACCAAGAAACGATTGTTTAGATAGTGTAATACACAATACTTTGAAATTTAATGCATTTTAAATGGTTAGAAGAAATCAAATTTTACTAATTTAGAGATTTGCAGCCGAAACCGCCTTGATTCGAATAAGAATCTTCGTACAGCAGAACAGATATCCTGGTGACAATGAACTAATGGGGAGGCTCCCAAGCAGAGAATATTAGAAATAATGAAATCCAATCTAATTCGAATAAAAAGCGCTTTAAGCATGTTTTCCCTCAGTGACTTGAAGCGAGTGCACAACAAAAAATAATGCTAGATACTTTCACCCTTATTACAGATTGAGCAAAGAAGGGAATGGGCCAGACGAACTCTGTCCAGCGTGATGGCGGCTGCTTCTGCCTCTAAGGCAGATGCTGTTTTTAGGGTGACTGCAGTGATAGGTTGCCCATGGCCGGTCACCGCGCATATGGTGTAACGGTCTCCCGCCTGTCGAGCAGCGTCGACAAGCAGTACGTTTCGGTGATCCTGAAAGATTCTTGCGGTTTTTTCTGCCCTTAGGGTCTTTCTTTTAATCTAGTACTCCTGCCACCATATTTAGGGGCATGGGTTTAACTTGAAGGTGTGCACGAGTTACCGCTGGTAAGATAATCCTGTAGCTGATTGTGCAACTAGTGCGTCGCCGCGCGAAACGGCTGGATAACTGTAATCCTGCCTTGGTTAAAAACTGTTGCGTATAGACATCCACAACGCAGTACGCACCTAACAGTCCAAGAAAAAAGGCTTTCACGCTCGCATTTCAGGAACTAGGCGTGGCATCGGCACCATCCAGGCCACCGAACATTCAAAATAATACTTTTAGGGGCGAAGCTCCTTATGGTGTTGTTCTCTCCTCTGTAGTAGAGAGTAGTAGTAGTAGTAGTAGTAGTAGTAGTACTAGTAGTAGTAGTAGTAGTAGTAGTAGTAGAAGTAGTAGTAGTAGTAGTAGTAGTAGTAGTAGTAGTAGTAGTAGTAGTAGTAGTAGTAGTAGTAGTAGTAGTAGTATGCAACCACTTATAGGTCGTTTCGAAAATTGCTCACCAGATGGAGTTGTGCGTATATGCCCTTGGAAGTTGACTGGTAAATACTTAGAAAACAGCAGGTGGCCAAACCAAAAAGAACTATCGGTTAAGAAGAAAGTGAAGGAAACGGAGACTGACATGTGGAGAATGGGCATGATTAAGAAGTCCGCACTAGAGATCTATCGAACTTTTAAGCAGGAAATTGCCAAGGAATACTCGGGGTAGTTCTCTACTGTTTGAGGCCAGGACGGGAGTACTGCGAACCAAGACATATCGGGCCAAATACGAAGGGGTAGACACAGTATGCAGTGCGTGCGGAGAGGAAGAAGAAACTGCCGAACACTTGATAATGTTCTGTAAAGGGCTTCACCCTATAGTTCAGGATGATGGCGCAGAGTTTTTCAAAGCACTGGGGTTTAGGGACCGGAAGGGCAAAATAAACTTTAAGCGGGTAGACTTAACCAGAAGGAGGTTATCTGATTGGTGGCTAAAGTCAAGACACGGGTGAAAATTAAACTCTTCACTGCAAAGTACGAATCCTCAAACTCACTTTTTAAGGAAAAAAATATATATAGTTTTTGGTTCATTAGGTATTACGGCTTGGTGGCGCTAGCTACCGCCCGATCTAAAGGGTACAGCCATATCCATCCATCCATCCATCCTTGGAAATAATATCACTAGTTGGCAATAGTGGTTCTCGTATAGCTGACGCTTTTGTTCACTTGACAAACAGACGGACTGACAGACGGATGGACGGACGATTTCGTGTAGTTGACAGACAAACGGACGGACGTTCTTTGCGTGACCGAAAAAACCAGAAAGACGCAAATAAAATAAATAAAGAAAACTTCACAGCATATTCACGGAGTGGATGATGATGAGTTCGGCGAAGCGTCCATCAGCCCATCCGTGCTTCCGTCCGTCTGAGCCAGTGGCAACGGTGGGTAATTGAATTAAGAAAATAGCATGCTCCGCTTAATCACGCACCCCCCCCCCCCCCCAAAAAAAAAAGCGGAAGCTTTTCTTCGCGTAGAGGAGACTCATTTGAACGCAAGAGTAGCAACAAGAGCAGCCTCACTATACAAAAAAGTTTATTGCCAGGGCTCCCACAGGTTTCGAGAGCAAAAATTTAAGGATATTCAAGGATATTAAAGGACTTTCCAGGACCTGTTACAGGTTTCTCAATGTCTCAAAGCTGCATGCAAACTTGAAATTTATTCCTTTAAATTCTTCAAATATGGCTAGTTGTATTGTACTTACATAGAAAGTCAATGGTAACCAGAGAAGTACCATCATTATCAATGAATACGTTCCACAGAAATTGGGCAAATCTCGTGGCTCACCACTGGTGTACTAAAAATGAATAAGACAATAAGTAGCCCAAGAAATGGCTGCGAAGCGAGGGCTGGGAGCCGAAGACCACGAGTACGCACAACAAGAGATTACTATAAAACAGGAAAGGCAGCGGCTGCCTCGTGAAGACATGGAAGCTATAGAAGCAATGCCCCAACGACGACGCACTCGTATATCTATGAGAGGTGCGAACGCGCGCTTTCAGAGTGAGTTTTTGTTTCTGAAGCTGGGATGATAGTGTCGTCTCGGTGGCTGTCTGTGCTTTACCTTGAACCTTTGTGCGCTGACAGAAGACGCTGAAGTAACCTACCATCACTTGGCCAGGGCCTAGCCCCAGAAGCAACCAAATCGCACTTCATGATAGTCTGGCATCGCTTTTTTCTAAGCCTTGAGCAACTTAGTGCAAAGCTTGGCCATTTATGGAAACTTTTGACTGTTCTCGCAACAATGCCTTGATGTTTCAGTGCCCAGATAAAGGCACTGGCTTTCGGCTCAAGTTAACTTGGCGGCCACTGACAATGGGAACTAAAAGCGTTTCATTCAGTTTAAAAGCGATCGTGAGTGCCTCGCCGGAGAGTCGGGCAGATTTTTATTGTGCACGAACAACGGCAACGAGCTCTGCGGAACAATCGTGAGGCCAACGTGTCACGAACGAGCGGTCAGTGTATAACGCACGAAGCACAGACATGCGGTCTCATCTGTTTCGCAACTGTGAATCGCGTGTACCTCACACGTGAAAGCACTAAGAAAATGAAGTGCAATGAAGTGAATAGATGGGAAATTTTCGAATTGCGTACGCACAAACCTTTGATCTTGCATTGCGTGTCGGAACAAACGGAACTTGTCGGAAGAAACGGGGGCCTACGCCCGATAATTCTTCTTGTGAAGAACGCCGTTATTGAATGCGAAGCATTTCTTAGCGAACTTCGGTGACTTCGAGCGTATCTATCTATCTATCTATCTATCTATCTATCTATCTATCTATCTATCTATCTATCTATCTATCTATCTATCTATCTATCTGTCTATCTATCTATCTATCTATCTATCTATCTATCTATCTATCTATCTACTATCTATCTATCTATCTATCTATTTATCTATCTATCTATCTATCTATCTATCTATCTATCTATCTATCTGTCTGTCTGTCTGTCTGTCTGTCTGTCTGTCTATCTATCTATCTGTTTGTTTATCTATCTATCTATCTATCTATCTATCTATCTATCTATCTATCTGTCTGTCTGTCTGTCTGTCTGTCTGTCTGTCTGTCTGTCTGTCTGTCTATCTATCTATCTATCTATCTATCTATCTATCTATCTATCTATCTATCTATCTATCTATCTATCTATCTATCTATCTATCTATCTATCTATACCCGCCTACGACTTCTAGCTCTCCTGGCCGTTTCGATAACGGTATCGATACCAAACTTCGTATTGCGTAACAAGACTGTGTGAAGAATATATTTGACTAGTCATAACATGAAAATCATGACATGTATGTCATGAATGTCTTGATTTACATTTCATGGTCCTGCCGCTCTTGCGGTGGTTTGTTCACATGATATTTTGCAAAACTGGTGTGGTATGACATGATTGCATGGTGAACGCAAGCGACAGACCCTAACATGAAAATCATGACATGCGTGTCATATAAAAACATGACTACATGCCACGCTCATGATGCCCTGGCGGCCGTTTCGCTAGCTTCACTTATAGCAAATTTAATATTACGGTACGTGAATGGATGACGAAGGTAAGTGACTGGTGCAAACATGATAAACATGAGATGCGTCACATGTAACAACATGACAACATGCTACGCTCATGATGCACTCGTGGCCATTTCGCTAGCTTTTCATGTACCAAACTAGGTATTACGCAACGTGAACGGACGACAAAGGTAAATAACACATCCAAACATGATAATCACGACATGCGTCTCACGTAACAACATGACTACATGCCACACTCATGGTCCGCTCGCGGCCGTTTCCCTAGCTTCACATATGCCGAATTTGGTATTACGTGACGCCAATGAATGACAAAGGTATGTGACTGGTGCAAGCGTAATAATAATAAGATGCGTGTCAGGTGAGAACATGGCTACATGCCACAGTTAAGGCGCCTATACATTTCGACATGACGCAGTGCGCGTGCTCACCAGCGTTCATTTCGTCGCGTCACGCCGGCGTTGCCACGCCAGGCGCTGGTCCTGCCATATACTCGCAGCCGCGCGCCACGCTGCGTTGCTTTGACCAACGCTTCCTCTAGAAAGATGCCTGAGGAATGACTCGCGCTCCCAGCGGAGTTGGCCTGCCTTCATTGTTAAACAAGCTCCGCACGGTGACACTCGCGACCGACACTATAATCATGGCGGCGGCCAGTACCAGCTAAGCGTTTTTCATCTGCGGCCCATAGGGGCGCGTCAGTCAAGAGTTGTTCGAGACCTGCAAATGTGCACCACTGTTTCGGAGGCTATGCAAAGTGTTGCGTTGTTGCACCGTCCGCCACAGGTGATGCTAGTGACCGATTGACTGATTGATTGATTGATATGTGGGGTTTAACGTCCCAAAACCACTATATGATTATGAGAGACGCCGTAGTGGAGGGCTCCGGAAATTTAGACCACCTGGGGTTTTTTAACGTGCACCCAAATCTGAGCACACGGGCCTACAACATTTCCGTCTCCATCGGAAATGCAGCCGCCGCAGCTGGGATTCAAACCCGTGCCCTGCGGGTCAGCAGCCGAGTACCTTAGCCACTAGACCACCGCGGCGGGGCCACGCTAGTGACCGAGAAAGTTTTAAAATGAAGGAGGCATATGTTCTTCATACAGTCACGTTATGCCATACCAAGTTTGGTATCGATACCATTATCGAAACAATTAGGAGAGGTAAAAGTCGTAGGCGGCTATATAGATAGATAGATAGATAGATAGATAGATAGATAGATAGATAGATAGATAGATAGATAGATAGACAGATAGAGAGAGAGATGGATAGATAGAGAGAGATAGAGAGAGAGAGAGATAGATAGATAGATAGATAGATAGACAGATAGATAGATAGATAGATAGATAGATAGATAGATAGATAGATAGATAGATAGATAGATAGATAGATAGATAGATAGATAGATAGATAGATAGATAGATAGATAGATAGATAGATAGATAGATAGATAGATAGATAGATAGATAGATAGATAGATAGATAGATAGATAGATAGATAGATAGATAGTGTTGTGTTCCAAGCACCCCTGTGTCACGAGCGCTCCGAACCCGCGAAGGACCGGTTGCTGAATCTGCTTCCAGATGGTGACTCCTCCCCTTCCCCCGCTCGGCGTAAACGAGCCACCGTCGTTTCCCCCTGCAGTTCGGCCGCCACCTCCATCCGAATAGGAATAAACCTGTTTTTAACCGTTCGAGGCTGTCTGAGCTTTTTGGACTACCGCGACCAACGCGTACGTCTATGGGCCGACGACAACTCCGGACATTACAGTGGCGACGAGGAAGTGGATTTGGACCAACGCTACGCAACGATATTGACAAGCTACAAGCTATCGCTACGCATGGGCTCCCAAATCGGCTACCCGAATTCAACGGCTCATCATGGTCATCGTGGTTTGGACGCCTGCAATTTTACTTCGAGGCTAACAACATCACTGATGCAGCAATGAAGAGGGCCAACCTGCTAAAGCTGTGTGGGGAGCAGACATACGACACAGTCTGTGCCCTAATTCAGCCACGCACTCCAGCAGCCGTTGACTACGACGACATCGTAGCAGCGCTACAAGAGCACTATGACCAAAGGCCATCGGAGGTCTACTGTCGAGCCCACTTCCAACGGCGAGACCAATTGGAAGGCGAAAAAGTGGCCGAATACGTAGCGGCTCTCAAAAAGCTCGCTGCTGACTGCAATTTCGGGACGTTGACCGCGACAGCTGCAGCTACTGCGCAGGAGGGAGGATCGACTGCCACACCTGCTAACACCACTATGCTCCCCTTGGACGTTATGTTGCGTGACCGTTTTGTGTGCGGACTGCGTGACGCAGGCCTACAACAACGCCTGTTCGCGGAGACGGGTCTCACCTTCTCCAAAGCCTACGACATCGCCCAACGAGCGGAGAGCGCCGGTCACCAGCAGAGGAATATTCGACGGAACGTCGAGCCGGTGCATCACACCAGTCAGCAGTCAGGTCATTCCACGTCTAAGGCGAAATCAAGCAGAAAGACACAGCGCTGTTGGCGATGCGACGACATGCACGATCCCCAGGTATGTCGATACAAGACAGCGACCTGCAATTTTTGCCAAAAACTGGAACACATTGAAAGGGCCTGCATCTCGAAGCGCAAACAGCTCGGACCGAAGACTTCAGTGCAACGGAACAACAATGTCGACGCACAGGAGGGCCAGACGCAAGATACAAGCCGAACAGCACTAACGTCATTGGCACTATATGACTCAAACGCCGTTGTGAACCTCGGAATGAGACCGAAGATTACAACTGAAATTATGGTACACCAGCGCCCTATCAGGTTTGAGGTGGATTCCGGAGCAGCATGTACGCTCATCAGCGAGGACACTTTTCGCGCTACTTGGCGTGAGAACGCGCCAGCTCTCCAGCAACACGACTCGCAGCTGAGAACGTGGTCCGGACATTCCCTTCCACTGCTGGGTTGTGCCAACGTAGACGTGTACTACAACGGACAGACCCATCAGCTCCCCTTGCTAGTCGTCCACGGTTCTGGATCAAGCCTTTTAGGACGAAATTGGTTCACCCCCTTGGAGTGGTCATTGGCGGAGTTCACCACACACTCAGTTATCCGTCAGTGGAGCAGCTTCAAAATAAGTACAAAGCGGTTTTCTCCGAAGAAATACCAGGGAACAACAGACCTCCAGTCACACTGGAGCTGTGGGAGGATGCGACGCCGAACTTTTTGAAAACTAGGTCGGTGCCTTTCGCCCTACGAACGTCAGTCGAGAATGAGCTTGACCGACTGCAGGAACAAGGGATCATCGAACCGACGCAACATTCGGAATGAACTACACCACTCGTTGTCGTCCGAAAGAAGAACGGTACCCTACGCCTCTGCGGAGACTACCGGAGCACTGTCGACCTGGCGACAAAAGCATCTTCCTACCCACTGCCGACACCGGAAGAGGTTTTTAGCACGCTTCGTGGTGGAGAAATCTTCAGCATCTTGGACTTGACACAAGCCTACCAGCAGCTGAAGGTGAGCGAATCAACGTCTGAACTGCTCACAATAAACACTATTAAGGGTCTTTACAAAGTTAAAAGGCTACCATTGGGAATATCTGCAGCGCCAGCAATCTTCCAGAAATTTATGGAGTCTACACTTAGCGGGTATCCAGGTGTTTGCGTCTACTTGGACGATGTTATTGTCGGTGGCGCCTCCAATGAAGAGCACACAGAACGCTTGGAGCTCATTTTGGAAATGCTAGCAAATGCTAATTTGCGCATCAGTAAAGAAAAATGTGTTTTTGTAGTGCCTGAAGTGAAGTTTCTTGGACATCAAATTGACGCGCAGGGTATCCATCCCACTTAAGACAAAGTGCGTGCAATCACCGAAGCACGAGCGCCTACTAACAAGCAAGAACTGCAGTCGTTTTTGGGGCTATTGACGTTCTACGACCGGTTCTTAGAACATCGAGCTACAGTGGCCAACGATCTATATCAGCTTCTGCAGAAAGAAGTCTCATGGACTCGGTCGCCACGCCATCAATAGTCATTTGTTGCCCTTAAGCAACTACTTCGCAAGTCTACTGTTCTGCGACACTACGACGAAAGGAGACCCCTACTGCTAGCCTGTGACGCATCACCATACGGAGTGGAAGCAGTCCTCTCCCAAGTTGACGACCAGGGACGGGAAGCCCCGATCGCTTTTGCTTCGCGCACCCTATCGCAGGCAGAGAGGAATTATTCCCAGCTAGATAAAGAGGGACTTGCCATCGTCTACGCAGCAGATCACTTTCGGCAGTACATTACCGGCAGGAAAGTGACTTTCATAACAGATCACCGGCCCTTATTGGGTATTATGGGTCCCCAAAAGCCAATGCCAGAGACATTGTCACCACGAATGACACGATGGTGCATCAAGATGTCGGCGTACGATTACGAACTCGTACATCGCACGGGGAAGAAACACCAGAATGCCGATGCACTAAGCCGCCTGCCGCTAGACACCACAATAGATGAACCACCCCCGCCGGGTGATATACTCATGTTCGAGGCGCTGCCGAACCCTCCACTAACAGCTGACACGGTAGCAGCATAACGCAGGAGTGCACTGTCTTGAAGGAAGTCTACGCAGCTATACAAGAAGGCAGCGTGCAGAAGCTAAAAGGTGAACACTTCAACGCTTACCGCAAGCGAGCTGCGGTGTTGAGCACTCATCGCGGTTGCGTCACCTTGGGATCAAGAGTTGTAATTCCAGTGGCACTTCGCGAACAGGCCATGTCGCTTGTCCACGCAGGTCATCGAGGCATTGTTGCCATGAAAAAGTGCGCCAGAAGTTATATGTGGTGGCCTGGTATCGACCAAGATATAGAATCAACAGTTCAAGATTGCCAGCTTTGCCAAGGCAACGACAGAAGCCCGCCAAGAGCCCCTATTCCTGAATGGGAAAGACCAGACACGCCTTGGCACACCCTGCACATTGATTTTGCTGGACCTATCGAAGGGTGTTCGTTCCTGGTGGTTGTAGACGCATACACCAAGTGGCTGGAGGTAAAACAAATGGCTACAACTACATCGGCAGCAGTTATCGACACTCTGCGGTCGTTGTTTGCAACGTTTGGCCTACCGCGCAAGGTGGTCTCGGACAACGGCACTTCGTTTGTGTCCATGGAGATTCTCAAGTTTTACAGCGACAACGGCGTCTCGTCTGTTACATCAGCTCTTTACCACCCGGCTACGAACGGAAAAGCCGAGCGCTACGTGGCTGAGCTAAAGCGCGCCCTCACGAAAGACCAGACTGGGACAATGCAACGCCGCATCGCGCGCTTTTTCTTCAGACAGCACAACACTGTTCAAAGCACTACGATCAAACGCCAGCGAAATAGATGTTCGGACGAGAAATGAGAACCCAGCTGACAGCAATTGTCCCGGAGCCCTCAGCGAAAGCACCGTCGGAGGAAGAAAAGCTCCCGCATAGCAGGAGAATTGAAAGTGGACAGCGCATATACGCCCGCCAGTTCCACAGAAAGCCCGGCTGGGTTGAAGCGACGGCACTCAAACGCATAGGTTTGCGGTCATGGCTCGTCGACATTGGTGGAAGGGCCACGCGCCGCCACCTTAATCAGCTAGCCATTCAGGTGATTTGCCAAAGGAACCTCCCATTCAAGCAGCCACCTCGACGGAAGCTTCGTTCCACTTAGCCTGGCATCTCGCACCAGATGAATCGGCGCCGCCACCCGTCCTACCGCCCGCCGGCCCTGAACACAAGAGAAACGACAACCAGTGAGCGGAGGATTCTCTTCCTAGTGCCTCCAGAGCGTCCACGCGCCCACGGCGGCCCCCAGATCGCTTCCAAGCGACAAGCTAAGGAGGGAGGAGATGTTGTGTTCCAAGCACCCCTGTGTCACGAGCGCTCCGAACCCGCGATGGAACGGTTGCTGAAACTGCTTCCAGATGTTGACTCCTCCCCTTCCCCCGCTCGGCGCAAGTGAGCCACCGTCGTTTCCCCCGGCAGTTCGGCCGCCGCCTCCATCCGAATAGGAATAAACCTGTTTTTAACTGTTCGAGGCTGTCTGAGCTTTTTGGACTACCGCGACCAACGCGTACGTCTATGGGCCGACGACAACTCCGGACATAACAGATATATAGATAGATAGATAGATAGATAGATAGATAGACAGATAGATAGATAGATAGATAGATAGATAGATAGATAGATAGATAGATAGATAGATAGATAGATAGATAGATAGATAGATAGATAGATAGATAGATAGATAGATAGATAGATAGATAGATAGATAGATAGATAGATAGATAGATAGATAGATAGATAGATAGATAGATAGATAGATAGATAGATAGATAGATAGGCACGCTCAATGTCGCCCAAGTTCGCTAAGAAATGCTTCGCATGTAAAAAAATTCGGCTGATCGCACGTACGATGGGAATCAATGCACGTTATGCAAATCATGTGGAAGAAAGGTGACTGCGTTGTAAATTTATTTATTGAGCAACACGTTACCAAATGATGCTAAATATATGAGCAAAAGTACGCAAAGACATGTGTTCAACAGTCGCATGTTTGCTTACTGTTGCGTAGCGATATCACCTGTAACATGGGTATTAGAAACACCGGAAGCGGTATAAGCTGATATGTAGCCCTTGTGACAGCGAGGATGGCGGCCCTGGACACTTCTAGGTAAATGAGATTCAGTGTATGACGCTTCAATGCAGCCTCCGCTCCGAAACGCAGGGCGCAACTCGTGGCTGAATCCCAACTGGATGCAAATGATTTGTCTACTACAGCCACACCGGCAAGCAAGCTGGAATGCCCCTCTACGGCCACTGTTGCGTCGCCTGGCACCGAGTTTAAGTACAAGGTCGTCGCAAAACCACGTGAGTGCTTCGACGTACCGAAATTTTCAAATCGCCTCCTTCAGTCAGCCTTCGATGCCTGCCTCAAAACCACCACGTTTCAAGGTTTCTCCATTCACCATCCCACCAACAGCGTATCCGTATGGTTGCGCTCCCTAGCGGATGTTGACCTTCTCACCCTACCTCAAACTCTGCCAGTCACAGCCGATTGTACCGTGCAAGTGCAAGCGTGCTTGAGTTTGAAGTCGGACTTGCGTCGGTGTGTGGTCTGTAGGGTTCACCCAGGGGAATCGGCGGAGGGCCTTGTCACTGCTTTGACCTGCCCACGCACAAGATCGTAACAGCTCATTATATGCACCGTGGACGCACGTGCCTGGTCACTCTCCAATGTCCTCGAACACCACCAAACCGCATTACGTATTACGGATGCATCCTGCAATTTCATGTGTACAAGCCTGCGGTGTGTTACACTGCTATCGTAGCTTTCGTACCGGTCACATGCGAGATTCTTGTCCCCAACCCGCGCATACTTCCATGGAGTCCGCCGAGACGCGCACGTACAAATGCGGGCTCTGCCAATTGGGCGATCATGATATAACATCCAAACGTTGTCCAGTTAAACAGAAGGCTCTCAAAGCCCATCGCCAACGCAAGCGCCGCCAGCGTTCAGTAACACAAAAAGAAAGGGATGCTGATATTCCGACTAGCAATCCTTTCGAACTGTTGTCCCTCTCCGCAGAGGACACACCAGCATTGGTAGAACCTGACAATGCTTGCTATGAAGCCCCCACGTACAGCGGTACCGTCAAGGAGGGCACAAAACATCTTCAGCAGGCTGAGAGCACGCCTAAATTGAGTGTTGCGACGACAGACGATCTGGCGAAGCTTGACCTACCAATAGCGCAGCTCCAAATGGAAGTCAAGCGCCACGCTCAACGCAGAACCCATCTCGCTAGACCCGCTGGACCAACTGCAATGCGGGGTACAAACGTGCCGTACGCTGATTTGCCCTCCGCAAGCGCGTCAGCATCAGTCAAGATGACTCTGGCAGAGCTCATCCACTTTGTTGTGCGGCAACTGCTCAAGCTGTCAAAGGTGTTGCTCGCCAACCTCCTACCGCAATCGCTGCTCCTTCTAAAGCAACGCGCCACCACTGTGTCCTGCAGTGGAACTACCGGGGACTTGCAAATAAAGTCGGTGAGCTTCGCTATTGCTTTGCGCTGGGGAGGTTCCCCGCTTGATGGCCGCGTCAGCATCAGTCAAGATGACTTTGGCAGAGCTACTTCACTTTGTTGCGCGGAAACTGCTCGAGCTGTCAAAGGTGTTGCTCGCCAACCTCCTATCGCAATCACCGCTCCTTCGAAAGCAACGCGCCACCACTGTGTCCTGCAGTGGAACTACCGGGGACTTGCAAATAAAGTTGGTGAGCTTCGCTATTGCTTTGTGCTGGGGAAGTTCCCCGCTTGCTGGCTGCTTCTACAAGAAACAAATTGGCTTCCACGCATCTATGGATTCACTTCGTATGCTTCCCCAACCATCCTGATCGACACTGCACAAATGCGTTGGGACTTCAGGCAAGGCTGCAGGTTATGTTGTGACTGCATATCCTCAAAAGCAAGTTCCCTCTGCTGTGGTGTAACTAGTCGCAAAAAAGGCTGGGATACCCTCTCACCCCTCAATATTGTGGCGATGAGACAGTAATTGCACCCAAGCAAATACGTGATCAGATAATCGTGGAACCAGTTCCAAAAAACATGCACCCGCTCTACAACAAAAAGCGCCGTCAAGCGCGAGCACGAAAACTCCTGCAGAGAAGTAGCGATCCAGACGCTTACTTTACCGACGTCAGTCTTTATCCCGCGCCACCACAAGGCTCCAGAAAACAAGCATATACAGTGGCAGTGACTAACCAAAGCAAAGTCGTGGCCTGCGCGTCCCTACGCACCAGATCAAGTGCCACCGCAGAGGCAGCAGCCATAGCCTTGGCAATCAGAGAAGCCGAAAGAAGGGGGCGCTCAGCGTATATTTTGACAGACTCACAAGCTGCATGTCGCTTATACCTTAGAGGCACACTTCCAAGGTGCGTCACTGATATTTTGGGGTCCATGTTGATGAAGGCACATGGCGTCACTTGGTGCCCAGGGCATGACGGCCTGGGGGGGGAACGAGGAGGCAAACTGCGTAGCTCGCGGACTTACTGGCCGAGACGCAGGACTCTCCTCAGGACACCTCACAGGGAATCATGAAGAGCAAAGTGTAACAAGCAGGCAGATATTGGAAAACCAACGCCTTACAAGACGCACGTACGCCCCTCCACATCCGAACTTAAGCAGCCAACAAGCCCGGGATTGGCGCCGCCTCCAAACGAACACATACCCCCACATATCAAAACTACACGCAAATTTTTCACAGATATACACAACAGGGGTATGCCCATGGTGTAGTAACCACACAGCCACACTTACACACATAACCTACCAATGTACCGAGCGGCCAGCCAATGCAGTATCTAGGTTGGTGCGCTCACTACAAACACTCACAACGTGGTCTTGGGAGGCACGGCTTTCCGAGCTGGCACTGGGAAGCCAACTGGTGACCCTAGATCAGGCCCGGCGAGCCGCTGTGGCCAGTGGGGCTCTACAAGAGGGCTCCACCCGGGATTAGTCACGTAATTTTAATTCTTCAATAAAGTTTATTCTCTAGTCGCAAAAAGTGGTGGCAGTGCTCGTTGACTTCCGCGCACTGACGTGGTTGTGGTTTCAGTTAACGTGCGTCCGTGTAGTGGCAGCGCTCCTCAATTGGGTTTGGGGTGGCTGACACACCTGCTTCAAACCGACCCTTCAAGCCCAGCGCTAGTTGGGGGAGACTTCAATGCACTTCATCAGTCGTGGGGCTGCCCGTCTTCTAGTGCTAGAGGCAACATCGTGCTAGACACATTTACAGCCGAGCACTTCGTCCTTCTAAATGCCCCGGCAACTACTACACGTCGGTGGGATCATTCCTGTGCTCCACCGTACGCGCCCAATCTCTCGTGGTGGTTGGGAATGTGTGACGTTTCGTGGGACCTAGAGCCAGACTGCTGGGGGAGGCATCACCATCCGTTATAACCGGTTTGGCCTCGTATAACGAGTGCCGCCTCCTACGTCGGTGCTACACAACTAACTGGGACTTATTTCGCAAACACGGAACACATTGATTGCTGATACATCGTCTGATCCATTGCAGGTGTTAACCACAGCTGTAAAAGCCATCACGCAGTCAAGCCGGGTAGAGCAGAACAGACCACCTCCACATTTACTTCTTCTGTGTTTGTGGGCAGCACGTCATCCTGCAGAGCTAGCCTTAAACCGAGATTGACTGCTGCAGCGCGTCGCTACGAGAAGCGCCTCACCCGAGAACTGTGGATGAACTGGTGTGCGTCACTCGGTGCATCGTCTTCATCCACCTCGATAGGGTTAACGTTCCGGAGAATGGGATTGAGCACTCGTACGGCGAACCAGCGGCCAGTGCGTGTCTCGCTTTAGAATGTAAACCAAGCCAGTTCGATCCAGAAATAGTTAGCTCTTTCTTCCCAGCCTACACCCTGGCCACACCACAATTCGACTGTCCGTTTAACCTTGCTCTGGAGGTTGGCGTCTGCCAGACATCGAAGGCACGCAAGCGCCGTACACGATGCGGAACTCTAGGCACGAATTGACCAGGCAAAAGTACGCAAGGCACCAGGACCAGATATGATCTCCTATGAATGGTTGAAAAATATCGACAGCCCTGCACTGCTGTGGCTGCTGGACACGCTTAACGCAGTCTGGGTTACCGGACAGCAGCCTGAATTGTGAAAGCATGCCGAAGCACTCGAGTATAACCTCTCTAATCATCAGCCGATCGCTCTTACGTGTACGTTGTGCAAGCTTGTGAACGCATGTTGGCGTCGCCATTTCATGGTGGGTGGAAAAGCACGCCTGGTACCATCTGGCCCAGATTGGTCTTCGGCAGTATCTGGGCACGGAAAATGGCCTAGATGATTTGACGTTCATGGTGCTTTTCAGAAGAAGATCAAGCAGCATTCAAATCCTTCTCGCTCTGGACGTTCATAAGGCCTGCGACAACGTCAGCCACTCTGCGATCTTACACATAATGCAATAGCTTACACTTCCACCTCGCGTCTGCAACTTTGTGGTGTCTTTTCTGGCACACCGTGCCTTCTGCATTCGAGTAGGCAAGGAACGAACCGGACACTTTGTAATGAAGCGAAGTGTACCGCAGGGCTCAGTGCTGGCCCTGATACACTTCAATATTGCCCTGATGTCCCTCGCGTGGCAACTAGCACGTATTTCAGATGCCTTCTACCTCATGTATGTGGACGATTTGACTGTGTTGAGACTACATCCAGACCTGCAACGCCAGCAGGAGGCCCTCCAGAGTGCTCTGGACAAGGCGTCGGACTGGTGTGGGCGCATAGGACTGACATTGTCTGCCACGAAGACGGCATTCATGTCTGTCAGCAACAGACGAGGTTGTCATCGCCTTCTGCAGACGCCGATTTGTTTGAGCCTAAATGAGTAAACCCTCACTACGGTATCTACAATCCGTAAGCTGGGGGTCGAACAAGACGCATCTGGCTCTGCGAATGTGTGGGTTTGCTCTGCTCGTTGAATAGTGCTGATTCTCTCCATCTCATTCATCGCATCTCTCAAATAACTGGAGGCGCCTGTGTTGGTGCGATCAATTACACAACCTCAGCTTGTTTATCAAGCTCAGTTTCAACGTCTCACAATGAGAGATTGGGACTGGCTCGGGACGGCCAACTGAAATTACATGAGGGCGATTACATGCCTTCCTCGTATAACATCTATCGCGACCCCCCAAGGGGAAATGCAGCTCAACACCGTCGACGAAACTGTACACCAATATTGAGTCGTTCGCTACTTGAAGA
The DNA here is from genome assembly GCF_043290135.1 of Rhipicephalus microplus. Classification (NCBI taxonomy): domain Eukaryota; kingdom Metazoa; phylum Arthropoda; class Arachnida; order Ixodida; family Ixodidae; genus Rhipicephalus; species Rhipicephalus microplus. The sequence continues at coordinate 37,003,037 of NC_134706.1, read as the reverse complement.
GTCAAGCTGTTCCTATGGTGGCGGCTCTAGCTCACTACTATAATTCAACGCTGCCACAGCCTGAATCACCCTTGGAAGAAGTTCAGCCATGGTTCAAGGCACAGGTAAGAGATAACCGACCACTGACCCGTCTGCGACAATTTACCCGACAAGTGGCGCAGGAGGGCGTTGTCACTACCATGGGCAACTCACTATAGTGGTATACGTAAACGCAGCTATCAATAACTGCGTTCTTCACACCAATCTCTTATGTCCCGCGCTACCTGAAACTCAACATACATGTTGTGTAACAGAGTCACCGTTACCATCATTATTAGAGAAGCTTACTACAATACGGGACGGGTTAACAGTAATGATATTCAAAATAGATTCTTTATCAAACGATAAACTGCTCGTATATACGTACTCCACGCAGGCAGTTCGAGAGCTGCAAAAAGTGAACAGCTCTTTCGATATAGCCTCTGATATACACCGACCGATTTACTGATGCGCATGTCCTATCCGCGCATTATGGACCCACCGGTTTGTACCAGCATCTGTTGAAAGTAGATGCCGCTTGCCATCGAGCGGCTGTTCAGCGCCCGCTGCGTCTACATCGTCTGTCCCCGAAGGACAGCTTGCTTGTGCACAAAAACCTCCGGCACTGCACGCGGGCATTCGTTCCATTCTTACGCGTGGATCAGATCTTCCCGGTGGCTTAACTCGCCCAGAAGAACTTGCGCTGAGGAGGATTCGATGGGGCGCTGCCTTAGCTGCTGCAATCCAGGCTACATGGACTTCAGGTGCACAGCCTCCCCCAACGACATGCACATTCTGCGTTGACCGGCAACAGAGGCAACGCTCGATTGCAAACCTGTCCGGGCCTTCACTGGGCTCGCACTCGCCACCTACGCAGCCTTCACCACTACTTCGGCCGACCACTTGACTTGACGCTCTGGCCGCACGGTCCACTGCATCAACCACTCCTGGCCTTCATACAGGAAACAGAACATTTTATTTTTATTTACCTGATGCTGTAGGGCATACTGGAGCCAATAAAAAAGAACATGCTACATACACAATGACAGAATCAAGAACTACGCACGTGCGTCAAACGCTATGCGACCGCTGTGGAACTCCATAATACAATTGACTAACTCATAGAGGATCAAAGATTAGCTCAATATTGAAGACTAGCGTGAAGCCCTACGGGAAGGCAAATACTTGGCACCTCGGCATACACACCACCGCTCAACACGGTGTTCAGACGACCAAAGCGCATGAAACAAGGCAACATCTTCACGTACGCCTGCTGCCAAAGAATATGCACCTTGAACAATGTCATTGTAGGACATTAGGAAGCCGTGGCAACTCCTGTACTGTGAAACAGGAGAGAGTGCGTCGCACGGGCATCCAATGAGTCTTCTTCTAAAAGAGTTCCCATCTGGTATGTTCACCAAAGCTTCAATGATGCCAATGTTTGTTGCAAGCATGTAGTGTTAACCCTGAACGAGTAGCATGTAGGGTTAACCCTGCACAAAACCTTCCAGATAAGCGTCTTCTGCAGCGAGTTCCAGAAAATTGTTGTTCTTCATCAGATGTAGTGATGGTGCGCCGACGCGGAGTCGGGGTAAAGGACGGAGCACATGACCGTGTCGCAGTTCGTTACTACGTGGCGTCACCCACAGCGCTATGTGTCATCTCTTTCTTTCTGGTGCGTTTGCGCAGTAAAAGTACTTCTAGATTATGAACTAACTAGGCCCAAGAGAACTTTTGCCGGATCAGTCGAGCCCAGTTAGTTTGCCGAACACTGATGTTTACGTGTTTTTGCTATACTATTCGTTAAAGCCAGGCACAATTAAGATTTGCTGTACCAAATCTCTGAACGGAGCAGCGAAAAGCATGCTGCATTCTTTAAAAGAGGACAAAGTTTATGCACAAAAAACTTCTGGCTACAATTTGATGTCATATATTCTAATTCCTTTCGTGATAACCATTAAGCTGCCTATTCTGAATATACTAATTTACAATTACTGTGGTCTTTTCTTCTTACATTCGTTTTTTTGTTTATCGATACTTATTAGTCCGAAGATTTCTTAAAGTTTATATAATCAATTATTCGCCTCTACCCCAGTGTGGGCATGAGCTATATGAGAGGGAACAATGACATGATCATCTCGGTGCTTTATGGGTGAGTGCAATCTATACGAGACCATTATCATCATTATCTTCTTCTCGTTGCCACGAGCGCACATGCCCACGTGTCCCCACTGCTTCGACGTGGCACTGTGAGCATTCGTTGGCTCGTTCTTGGAACGCACAGTCGTGTTCCAGTTTTGTCAGGTTGCCGGTCCGCGTCCTGTCCACGCTAAACTCATTTTGCGTCCGCCATCAGAATCTTGCTGCTAGTACCAGCGCGTCCTGAACGTGCTTCGCCCGTAGTGGAATTACTAGGGCCTTAGCCGGCATGTTCGAGGCATGTCAACCATCGTCGCTGTTCCGAAGCGTCGCAGAAGGACAGAGTTAAAGTCGAAGCTGCCGTTCTGCTTTTGTTCTAAGAGGAACCGCCCGCGCCATCATCGAACAAGTAAGCAAGCCTTGCAAAAATCTTCGCCCACCTCAAGACGAAGGAACACGAAGCTAATCAAGAGGAGCGTGGGTGCGACTTTTACCGAAACGCGGCACGACCATCTCGTTCTTGGCACTCTTCTGCGAGTGATCAGTTTTTAGAGACTCCCGTAAAGACGCCGATATGCAACATCAAAGCTTAATCATCATTGGACAGCAGGGAACCCCAAGCCTCGAGCGAGTCTGATGTCCTCACGGGAAAAGAGGAAGTACTGGCGAGTGAGCACCCAGAACCGGAGACTCTGGCATTGCCGTACGAGGGCTTAAGCGGGATGCAAGCAGTCGTGCTGGCGTACCCACTCCACTCTTCGCTGCCGGTCCTGGCGATTTGCAAAGGCATCCCTCTCCAGACTGCTGTCGAAGACTTCAAGCACCGCATCAGACGCTGTAGACCTCCTCCTAAGACAACCGTGACAGCGACGATGACGAAGACGGACGCTTCTGCCCACATTTTCTACAGGGTACAGTCAGCACCAGGTCGCGTCCGACCTGCATCCAATAAAGAACGCGGCTATCCTGTCACGGCAGGCGACGTCTGGCTTCGTCATGGTGGACCAGCACCGTGCTTTCTGAGTCCTTCGCAGTTGAAAGGAGAGAAAGAATGACCACATCTCCGAACGAAGAACGCGTGAACTAATGAAGCACCATTCGTTTTTGGCACCATCTACCCTGGCAGTCTTGGAACGCGCTATGACCCCCAGGGAAGCAACGTCGCTAGCCGGTTTACTTCGAGCGGTGTTCGACGCTCCAGTAAGGCGAGAAACACCTCTAGAGGGTCATGGCTCTCGGGTAGCAGCAGGTTCGTCTTGACACTGAAGCTTACCGCTGAAGCTTTCAAGACAATGATGAGGAAGGACAACTTCAGGGCCGCGTAAGGAGCAGACAGACAGACGCTGTGGTGCCAGTACGACATGTCGTTCGGCAGCCGTGAGAGAAGGCGTCACCGCTTCGTTTATATGCGGTGTTAATTTGTTTATTCTTGCTTAGTTAACGTATTTTCATAGGAAATAAAACGTTGTATTGGTTATGTGTTGCCTCTGTATTGCCTTGCTGGATCGATGCCAAACCAGAAACACCACCCTCGCCTTAGGCGTGCGCCGTGCTGTCTATTGGGGGGAGGAGGTGTTCAACGAGTGCTATTCCCCCCATCCCGAGCAACTGTCAAGCTTGCAATCAGAAAATTTTCCTTTCATTAAACTTTCTCTTCCTCAAGGAGGAGCATTCACCTCCGCTGAATATTGTTGAGTGCTCAGCAGTATAATTAAGACGTCACGCGCGTCAACCACTCTCGTCACACTTGGACGCCTTTTGAAGAAATCTATTTAAATTTTGGGGTTGCACGTGACAAAAGCACCGCAAACTATTCGCAGATGAGTGCGTCATCTACCGTCACATCACTCCACTCGCAGACGCCGAATCAATACAAAAGGATCAAAACACTGCAGCAACACGTTTGTGCTCCACATGGAGGATGCACTCAAGTATCTTGATGTGGAACCATAGGCCCGTGTGCTTAGATTTGGGTGCACGTTAAACAACCCCAGGTGGTCGAAATTTCCGGAGCCCTCCACTACGGCGTCTCTTATAATCAATCGTATGGTAGATTCGGGACGTTAAACCGCAGATATCAATCAATCGATGTAGAACCACGTCAGCTTTGCAAAAAAGATTTCCAGAAATCCTGTACACATAAAGTACCGATGACGGAGCAGTAAAAAAAGAACCACATCGTAAATACTTGAGAATTTAATTAACGTATTCATCTTATTGGAACAGACACATAGAAAAAATGATCCCAAAGGCTAGAAGAATAGGCTTTTTTTTGGCGAAACTTGCATTGTGCTACAAGAAAAATAAATGAGACCTTTTATTTCTTACGTGTAAGTTTCATAATTGATTATGCTTGTCTTATCTGGAACCTGGCTCAAAAGTATCTTGCGGAAACAATAGAAGAGGTTCAAAATCAGGCAGCCCGATTGATCACTATATAATCCCGATCCATTCGCAAGTATCTCACAAATGAAGGCAGCATTAGGCTGGCAAACTCTACAACCTCGAAGACAGAAACCTCGATTAGAAATCTTTCATGGCATATATTATCCCCCAAAAGGAATTAATAAGTAGAAACACCTATTAGCACCAGCATAACACTCTAAGGGATGCCAATAGAATAAAGTAGAATACTCATGCAAAACCACTTGTTTTGCCAACACCTTCTTTTAAATAACAATTAGAGAGTGGAATGAAACTTCCGAAGATATAGTAAATATTAGGGACAGTGGGGCTTTGTTTTAGATGTTGTGAGATTGTGACATGCGTATTACGCCTTTTCTACCTGTTTGCTTTGTGCCATATCGTAATTAAATTTCGTATGCGTACTGTGATTGTTATATGTTATGTTTTCAGGTAACTTTTTTTTCTGTGTGCTTTCACAGAAATATCGTTAGCTAAACTGACCGATATGCATCTGCGGCGTTGCAGAAACGATATGTAAGCACACATCAAACGGCAACGCATGCGTAAATGGCCATCTGAGTCATGTCATCTATGTTTCTGTTTTCGTTCCCTTTCTTTCTCTCTCTCTCTCTGCGCTCGCTTTCTCGCTTATTAATTTTATTTCATCCCACGTCATACAAATCGGCGCACGTGCTCCGGGGGTGATGCGAAAGTTGAAGGAGCGCACGAAGAAAGCACGTGGCATTAACCGGCCTAGTAATTGCGCTGCACAGATTTTTGCTCATGCGACACCTCTGCGATACAAGCTTAAACAGCTCCACTGCTAATATGACACGGCTAGCAGTATGAACGACTCAAGCGCTGCAGTTCGAAGAGCAGCGCTCTTTTTTATTTCGAAGAGCGCGAAGATGGGACCCCGAAGAGACCACATAACACTGCCTGGTGTTGTGTGCTCTATCCTGCTTCCCGTCGTTGCGCTGTTTGAAATACCTGTGCATGTCTACCAACAAGCCAACTTGGCCACCAATATGAAGCTCTTATTAAATACGGCGACGGTGGTCTAGTGGCTAAGGCAGTCGGCTGCTGACCCGCAGGTGGCGGGATCGAATCCCGGCTTCGGTAGATGCATTTTCGATGGAGGCGGAAATGCTGTAGTCCCGTGTGCTCAGATTCGGGTCCACGGTAAATTTCCCCAGATGGTCGAAACTTCTAGAGCCCTCTTCTACATATGTCTCTCATATTCATGTGACAGTTTTGGAACGCCAAACACCAGCAATACTTACTATAATTATTTACTCTACCTGTCTATCTCTGCGGCTCTTGTTTGAGCTGCGCGTGTGTTCCGGCCCTTGCCAGAGCGCTTTCTGTCGGCGCACGTTCAAACTTTGCTTGCATTCGTTAAGTTCGGAGCATGTAAGGGAGAAGAAGGCTGCCGTCGTTGTCACTTGGCGTAACGCAAGATTAACCACGTACAGCGTATCCAGCTGTAGCATACTCGGCCGACGCCATCGGCTAACAGAAGTTTCCTTCTCTTGTTCTCCGAGCGGCATGATGATAATTCTAATGCATATTTTTCATCTTGCTTTTCGAGCGGAATTGATGATAATATAAAGTTTGACCATTACTAGTATCAGTAAAAAAACACAACGCGAACCACGTGTAAAAAATTGGCCGGAATCCACACGTTACTGTAAATGTCGTCGAAAGACGATAATCTTGCGTCTGGAGAGAGTGAACAAAACGTTTATTTGATGTTCTGCGCAAGAAAATCGTCGAATGGTACTCTGAATCACTTCGTTAGGCCGCGTTCACACTGAGCATTCCAGCCGCCGAAAGTGCTGCTAATCCGTTCGGCGGCGGCGAGATCCGCCGAAAGGGCCCTCTGCGAAGGGGTCCTTAGGCACTTGTGTGTGCCGATCACTCTCGGACCGATTTTTGCAGCGTCTGCGGCCGAATAGGTCGCCGCAGACCAATGAGAGTGCTAGTCAAGGAATTTTGAAAAATGGCGGCCAAGCCCTACTCACTTGTGTCACAGTGCACGTAACTGAATGTTGTAACCAATGGGAGTTTAACCTAATGTGTGCCTACTTCGTGTCCGTATTTCGTGGAAGAGGGGACCAAGCTTGCTGTTGGCGTGGCCGAGCTTGTTGCGGTCTTGCCGAGCAAAACGAACCACCAACGCCGCTGGCGTCGGAGAGTTTGTCTGCTCTTCGTGCATTACAAGACAGCCACTTGCCAGCAAAGTAAGCAGTACTGTCTTTTCTTGCTTCCTGCGTACGAGAATCATCGAAGTATACACCACCGGATAGCGTAGTGGCGTTTGACAGCGCATTCATCCCGCGTTCGGCCCGTGGTAGATGGCATATTTGGCGGCGCGGGGCGCGTCCAGTGCGAACGACGCTGCGTTTCGGCGGCAGGGAATTTCGGTCGCTGTAGAGAGCGGATGCTTCAGTGTGAACTAGGCATTAGAGTGCCTCGAGCGTGTAACCGAGGCGAACAAGGGCATCTAGGCACGTTAGGCACGAGCACCATCTGGCAGGGGGGGCACTGCGAGCGCTCGATGGTGACGGATTCACTCCACATCGCCTCCGTAGATTTTCTGCTATTTCTGAGGACATCCACCTTGGTACCCCTGAAACTTGGATTTATCGTCACCGCCAAGTTCTCCGCTTCGTCTAGACAACACCTTCGTCCAGGTGGGTCCAGTTTTGACAACTTGAGGGACGTCCTTCACTCCCGGCTACAACGCCGCCTCGCTAAGGGCTCCCAGCCCGGCGATGGTGGCCGCTAACGTGGTTACGAGCTATGATCCTACCTCAAGCCAAATGCTGTTCATGGAGATTTCATCCTCCGAAAACACTATGCCATCAGAAGATGAATACCTCGACGACATGGTGAAACTGTGGCAACGCAAGCAAGCGAAATCGAAGTCTGCGTCTCAACAACAACGAGACGCCACGGCGGGTCACCATTCCCCAGCCTTGCAAGGAACGCCGGCGCGCCATCCCTCCGGCGGTGTGCCTACCTCTGCTCCGCTCTCGCAGCCAGCGAAGCAACGCAAGTGGCGTCCGCGTCAAACTCCTCGCCTCTCTCGCGACGACTACATCGTAGTGCTGAAACCTCGCGTTCCCTGCGAGCTACGCACATTTGTCCCGGCCGATCGCGCGGGCGACGCCATCCGCAGCTACCTCGGCGACCGGACTACCACGCAAATTCAAGTGTGGCCAATCTGGGAACAGAACATCTTGGTCTGTAGCACCACCATTTTGCCTATGGCACAGCGACTCCTCGGGGACTTCCAGCTGCAAGTGGGGGATCAGCAGCTGCCCGTTCGAGGCCACGCCAAGGCACCAGGGGATACATGCAAGGGCGTCATCAATGTAAACCCTGCTGAAAGCCCGGAAAAGATAAAGTCTGAACTGTATTGGCCTCAAGGTACTATCCTTGCGGTCCGCAAACTCGGAGATTCCGCGGCGGCGGTGGTGACTTTCGAGGGCACGAAGTTACCCCGCTTCCTCTTCTACCACTGCGTAGCGACGTATATCCACGCCTATAAGAAAACGGTCCCTGTATGCACCAAGTGCGGTACCATCGGTCATCGACCACCTCAGTGCCCTCACGCCGCTCCAACCCAGTGTGCCAAATGTGGAACCCCCGCACCTGCAGGTCTCAATGCCCACGACTGCCACCCCAAGTGCCTCCTCTGCCACGGCGCCCATGAGACTGGGACCAGTGGCTGCACGGCAAAATACCGAAAATATCGGAAACGCAAGCAGCCCTCAACATCTCCTCGAGGGACCACCTCATGTTCGTCACAGCCAGGCAGCAGCACAAACCTGCATCATTCGGCTCCACCACTCCACGCCGACTCTGAAGCATTCCCACCGCTCGAAGCACCAGCGGCGGTACCTCAGGTGAGCAGTTGGGCAGGGAAAGCTGCTTCTAAGCCTCTCTCACCCCCTTCTGTCGATCCTCCTTCTCCCGAACTTGCGGCCCTTCGCCAGCAAGTTGCGGCACTTCAAAAGCAAAATTCTCTTTTAACTAAACAACTCGAACTCTTAAATAAGCGACTTCAACCCCAACAACAGTGTACTGCAAGGCCATCCGGTATCCTCCTCTGTCCAGGCGGCTACGCCAGCTACGTCCAAGCTTAGTCCTCGCGCTAAGTCCACTCCCATTAAACCGCCGGTTCAAGCAGCCATGTGTACTCCAGCACTCGGAACCGGTGCCACATCTACTCCAGAAGCTCTTGAGGCTCCTGGGGCACCTCTGGTTCTCTTGCCCGCTAACCAAACTCTCCCAAGCGAAGAGCACACCCCGCGCGTAGAGGAACGCCTCACGCGCATCGAAGCTTCGATTAATCACCTCCTCACCAGCTTCTCGGTCCAACGCATAGTAGTAGAGGTTACCCAGGCTATTCAAGCCTGGGCAATCACCCAGTTTCAACCCAAGGCATCGCGTTCCCGCTCCTGCTCGGTGAGCAGTGAGAGTACAGCTCCACGGCGTCGTCGTAAGGTGGCTACCACCACCACCCCGCCGTCGGACAATCCGGCCTCCGTGCCCCTCCCTGCCTCTGAGGATTCCGAGCGGGACATGGAGGACCAAATATAAAACCTAGGACAGTCACGATGGCTACCAATCGTACGTCCCGTTCAAAGATTGTGTCTAAATTCGAGATCATACAGTGGAACCCTGGAGGCTTCGGGAACAGGCGAAAGCGTTCCCATCTTTCCTTTTTCCTCAGCTCACTTGGCTCTCAGCCGGCCGTCTTGGCGCTCCAAGAATCTGGCCCTGCTCCATCCCTTTCTGGATACTGCTCCTATGTAGGCGGCACCACCACATGCCTCCTCGTGCATAAAGCTTACACGGCGATACAGATCGACCTCGATCTGGATATTCCTTACGACTACTGCATGATATCAGTGCTGTCTCAGCGGAGGGGCCAACCATCAATACATATCTTAAACGTGTACTGTCCCCCTCGCCTTGCAAGGGCTTCGTTTGCGCATCTCTTCCATCGGGCACTGCGTATAGCGGCCCGACAACCACTGGTGATTGTCGGGGACTTTAATGCCCCCAGCCCTCACTGGGGTTACCACTACGAGAAGGCCCGGGGCAGAGAGCTCAAGGAGCTCATTCCCTCGCTGAGCCTGACGCTTCTTACCGATCCGCCACAACCCACACGTTCCGGCAACTCGGTCACGCGAGACACATGCCCCGACCTCTCCCTCACCCGTCACATCCGCGATGCTACATGGGAAAATTTAGGCGAAAACCTAGGCAGCGATCACTTTTTACTCCGCATTTCGTTCACACCGTGGCAGAAAATGCGCCAACACTGGGGCCAAGCCCGTCTCACCGATTGGACTCACTTCAGAATGCTACCATTCCCCGCCGGCCTCTCCTCGACCGAATATGCAGCGTGGGCATCATACGCTCTTCATATGAAACAAGCGAACACTCGCACCCTTGCAACCTCTAATTTGACTCCTGCAATCGATCCACACCTCCTACATCTTTGGCACGCTCGCCGCGGGCTCATAAGGCGCTGGAAACGCAACAAACTTAATCGGAAACTTCGCGCTCGCATTGAGGCGCTCACTGCAGAGGCGGCCGCATACTCCGCACAACTTTCCGATGCTAACTGGGCACACACCTGTTCGAAGGCTGCAAACCAGATGAGCTCTGAGAGTGCGTGGCGACTCTTTAGAAGCCTTCTCGATCCCTCCACCACCAGGGGAGAAACGCAACGCCAGCTCCACCGTGTTCTGCATGCATTTCAGGGCACTACGGATAAACTCGCGCGAGAACTTTGTGACCGCTACATCTGCCGCACAATTGATCCCGCAGGCCCAGCATATACGTATTCCGGCGCCCCTAACACCGAACTCGACGCCCCATACACGCTTTCTGATTTACGATTTGCACTCACGAAAATGCGACGGGGCACGGCCCCTGGACGCGACGGAATCACAGTATCGCTCCTGGCAAATCTTCCCGACCAAGCACACCTCTCGCTACTCCAGCTTTTAAATTCGATATGGGACGGTTCTCCGCTTCCAACGGAATGGACCACATCGGTCGTGACATTCATTCCCAAATCGGCAAAGTCCGTTAGTATTGAGGCACTGAGACCCATCTCACTTACGTCTTGCGCAGGCAAACTCATGGAAACCATGGTTCGCGAACGCCTTTCAGCCTACTTGGAGGCCAGAAGCACCTTTGCCGACACGATGTTCGGCTTTCGCCCGCATCTGTCGGCGCAGGACGTCCTGCTCCAGCTTCAACACGATATCATAGAGCCGACTACTATGCGCCATAACGATAAAGCCGTGCTCGCTCTCGATCTCCGCGGGGCGTTCGACAACGTCAAACACAGCACTATACTCACTAACCTGTCTACCACAAACTGCGGGCAGAAGACTTTCAACTGCATTCGCGCCTTTCTATCACATCGCACCGCCTTCATTCGCCTTAATTCTACCGAACACGGCCCGTACTTATTAGGCACGCGGGGTACACCTCAAGGGGCAGTCCTGTCTCCTCTGCTTTTTAACCTGGCGATGATGAACCTCCCCTCTCTTCTAAGCGAGGTCGAGGGAATACAACACGCACTATATGCGGACGATATCACAATCTGGACCAACACCAGCTCCTTAGCGCAAATCGAAGAACGCCTGCAAAAGGCTGCCCTTCTGGTGGACACCTACGCAGGTTCATGCGGCCTGGAGTGCTCTCCAGCTAAATCGGCTTTTCTTTCAGTCTCTCCGCTACCGCCGCCTCAAGTTTTTCTTCCGTCCGGGCCCGTCCCGTCAGTGCAAAATATTCGGGTTCTTGGCCTTCACCTCACATCGTCCTTGGATCCAAAGGGCACAATAGCAGGCCTCAGACGCACCAGCGAACAGGTGAGCCGCATGATACGGCGAGTTTCTACCAAGCGTGGCGGCCTCCGCGGGTCTCAGTCCCTCCGATTGGCCCACGCGTTTGTGACCAGTCGCGTCCTCTACGCCTTGCCTTACCTTCGCCTGCGTCGTCGACACGAGCACCAGCTGGACGTCCTTCTTCGTTCAGTATATAAACGCGCTCTGGACCTACCTATTGCAACTTCCAACAGCCGATTCACGGCTCTGGGGGTACACAACACCTTTGCAGAGATGCGCGAAGCTCATCGCGTTAACCAAATCAATCGACTGTCGCAGACGCCTTCTGGGCGCCGTCTTCTACACAGACTTGGCCTTAACCCGATGTCTGACCAAGACCCTCTGCAGCCGGTACCAGAGCTCTGGCGTCAAAAGCTATGGGTGGAACCTCTACCCCGTAATATGAACCCTGACCTCCATCCTGGCCGTAGACTAGCACGCGCCGCGGCCCTCCATACGCGACACTTCGATCGTCCTGGTGTTTTCTACGTGGACGTCTCGGGTCCCTCCCCCTCGGGTCACTTCACGGCTGCCGTGATTACAGAGGGCAAACACGTAGATAGCCTCTCCTTTCGAGCAGACACAGTAACGCACGCTGAAGAGGTTGCCATAGCTTTGGCCGCCTCTCACCCTGCCTCACACACCATCCTGACGGACTCGCGCTCGGCCTGTTCTCAGTACCTTCAGGGTTCCATTGCTCCGCTGGCGGCTAGCCTACTACAGGCAGCCTCTTGGCGCTTTAACCCTCATTCCATTCGTATAGTGTGGACCCCAGGCAACTCGGGCCTGCCCGGCAACGAGGCGGCAAATGCCGCTGCCCGCGCTTCTCCTGTCCGGGCCGTTGCCCTTTTATGTTCCGAGACGGAATCTGGCAATACCAACCTGACGCGCTTTCGCGAAATTTTGGCTTATTACCGCGCTTCGCGCCGCCTCTACCCGGACCCCGCACGCGGTTTAGAGAAAGCGGACGAACGACTGCTACGCCGCCTGCAGACGAACACCTTTATCAGTCCGGCGGTCGCCAGGCACTTTTTGCCGGAAATCAATGGCACCTGCTCGACCTGTCATGTGCTCGCCGACACATATCACGTCGTAGCATCGTGCCCAGTTAATCCCGTCCCTTTCTCATCCCCTTTTCCTATCCCAACTAGAGAGGCTTGGGAGGAGCACCTGCTCGGCTGCTCTACCTTGGCTGCACAACGCTCCTTGGTGGAGCGTGCACGGGAAGCTTCCAGCTCCACTGGCGTCCCGGAATAGGGTCTTGCCACTCTAGCACGCCGATGGGCCACGTCGGCACTCTCTAGTAAACTTTTTCTGAAATAAATGTTTTTACCACCACCACCATCTGGCAGTAATCTTCGAAAACGAAGGCGTGCGCGACCGCGGAGAAGGATGCGCGCCAGTCTCGGAGGTGATGAGGTGTAGAATGCAAAGCGACGCGCAGGTGCCACCACCGTGCCATTGTAGCAAAGCGTTGGAAGCACCTTCTTGAGCATCGCGTTGCACTGTGACCGCAGCGCGTTAAACGCTACAGTCCTTAGGCACTTGTGTGTGCCTCTTCTAGTATGAAGGCAGACATACAAAACATAGACATGTTGTTATGGCACCTCAGATATGCGCAATATTTGCTTTTTTAGGAGCGAAGCTCCTTAAGGCGTGGGCTCTGCGTCCCCTGTATGTAGCCACCTCTCGTTCAGTTCTAAGTATTACGCTAGCCACCGCCCGATCTAAAGGGTACAGCCATATCCATCCGTCCATCCGTCCATCCGTCCGTCCGTCCATTCATTCATCCATCCATCCATCCATCCATCCATCCATCCATCCATCCATCCATCCATCCATCCATCCATCCATCCATCCACCCATCCGTCCATTCATCCATCCGTCCGTCCGTCCGTCCGTCCGTCCGTCCGTCCGTCCGTTCATCCGTCCGTCCGTTCATCCATCCGTCCGTCCATCCATCCATCCATCCATCCGTCCATCCATCCATCCGTCCATCCATCCATCCGTCCGTCCGTCCGTCCATCCATCCATTCATCCATCCATCCATCCATCCATCCATCCATCCATCCATCCATCCATCCATCCATCCATCCATCCATCCATCCATCCGTCCGTCCGTCCAAAAGATGCAAGATGTTATAAACTAGACGGCGGTACGTGTAGTTGATTATGAAAGATGCGAGGTGTTATAAAATAGGAATGATGCCACATATGGCGCGTGTCATCGTTCGATATAGTGCGGCGACGTACGCTACGGGGAGCGTTGCAATAAAATCGAGTGGGCAAAATGTACGGAGGATTCATGGTTTACCAGGTTTACCTCCGGAGCTTCGCCCACTCATCTTCATTCACTTCGTGGATATGGCGGCATTTTTTAATTGAAAATCACACAACGATGAACGCTAAACCTTGAGCAATATTGGTAGGCTCTGCGGATGGGGTTAGCCGTTTTTTGCCGCTTGAGGAATTGTTAAAGCGGACAAACAGACAAATGTACAGACAGACAGACATTTAGCATACAAACAAACAGGCAGGCCAAAATTTTTCCGTCGAAGGTACCCAGAAAGACTATCGTCTTTAAAAGCGAAATAAGAAGCACGATATATATTGGCTGCGAGGGCCTCCACTGTAGCGAGGCCAGCGCTGCAATCGTTTTGACGTCACAGATAGTACGCGTGATCTCGCCTTGCTTGCATCGTCATCCATTTCTGCACCAGATTTCAGTCGCGATTTTACGATGTGAATTAGACACGAGAGTGCCACCGGGGGCACCGATTCGTAGTTTGCTTGCCCGTATTATCTTATTTTAGCGCTTCTTTAAACACAGAGCGTCAAAAGAAAGGAAAGCCCGCGCGGTGTTCACAGCAAAAGCGCAGGAAGTGCTGTGTTCTAGTAGACAACACCACCTGGCATCCTATGAGTGACATCATCCCGTAGGTGGCGCCATGGTATGTCCTCGCAGGCAATAGAAAGAGAGAGAAATGAACGAAATAGGAAGGACGTATCAATCAATCGGAATGGCGAGATAAAAGACATGAAAACTGGCAAGGCTAGCAGGAAAAAATGCAAAAGGACAGTTTGAGAAAAGCGAAAAGAAGCAAAATAATGCATTCTAGCCCCACACTTCCACCACGCTTGGCATTCATATTGATAAGCTGCCTTAATTAGTTTGGCTACTAGATTAGCAATTTTCTCTAGCCACTCCTTTCTATATGTCCTTTAACGTCGTATAGGTATTGTAATATTAAAAAAAGGTATGTTTCACAGTAAATCTGTGTAACCAATATGTCTGAGAACACTATCACCGTTTGAACACTGCGAGAGAGATCATTACACATTTTAAAACTTTTTTATTCGTGTTTCTTGTGCAAAAAGAAATACCCTTCTTTTTAATCTTACGTTGTTAACCAAGCGAAAACGTAAAACTGTCGCCAACGATGAAAACCACTACGTGAGCCCCTACGTGAAATAAAAGTGAATGAAAACAATTCGTCCGATTTTTTTAGCTTCATTGTACGCAGATACCTTGGCATAGCAACGTATGATTTAACAGAGCTAAATGGCGATTGTACTACCACGCCCTGTCACCTATATATCCAGGAATATTTGTTTGCAGCGTCTACAAATAGATTCACGAGACTTTTCAGTATTATGACGTCAGTGAAACACAATTGCTCTTGTTCATCTTTATTTGTTTCTTCTTTCACATTGCAAAAACGTCGTCCTGCTTAAAGCCGCGTTGGGTACGCCTTCATAGATGCCCACAAACGCAATCTGATTTACATTCTCACTGATCCTTCAGTGAAACGTTCGCAACTCGCAGATTTTGGCATCCTCTGTTTAGAAAGAGTAGTTAACGAATTAGGGCACTTGGTACTATGCTATGGGAGAGCTGGAAACCGTCTTCGAGGGATCGTGTGTGTAGAATAAATGTTCGAAGATTTACAGTACGAAGGACATAACTAGGGGAGAGCTTAGACATGGAGAAATATAGTATATTAGGAGTGGCCACTGGAGCCTATTCCCGGCCCAGCAAGAAAGAATGATTAACTGTTAGATGCAGACAGATTTTGGCATCCTCTGTTTAGAAAGAGAAGTTAACGAATTAGGGCATTTGGTACTATACTATGGGAGAGCTGGAAACCGTCCTCGAGGGATCGTGTGTGTAGAATAAATGTTCGAAGATTTAAAGTACGAAGTACAAAACTATAGGAGAGATTAGACATAGAGAAATATAGTATATTAAGAGTGGTCATTGGAGCCTATTCCCGGCCCAGCAAGAAAGAATGATTAGCTGATAAATGGCCCACCCTTGCTCGCTTTTTTTTTTTCATTTTAAGGCATATAATTGCCTGTTTAGGAGGACAACTATTGCGCAACTGCACATCAATTTTTTTAAGAGATTTTACTAACTTGTGCAGTTTTCTACATCCGCTTTTACTTCATGTCCCGCTGAGGACATTTAATGCATTACAACATAAAACAGTAAAGTATGACTGGAAGGTGTTGTCTTTCTGCATTAGTTTTGCACAATGAGGCACATTCATGTGGTCTGAATGTGCTGTACATACATCCCCTTCGCGGAAGCGTGGGTGAGTAGACTAGTGGTGAAGACACTTGTTTTCGGAGTAGGAGGGTACGGGTGCAAATCCCAGCGTCAGAAAAAAAATGCTAATTTATTTATGGTGAAGACATTATCGGCTCTGGCCAGCCACTCGTGGCGCTGAAAGCAGCGCAGTAGCTGGGCCGTAGGGCCCTATGGAAGTGTCCGCTCTTTATGTGTGTTTCTCTACGGCTTAGAGCTGTCCAGGTGGACCAAGCAAACGAATAATTATAAGTTACCTTTAAAATACATTGTGAACGCCTTAAGGCACTACACTCAGCCATCAGCTGCCAATGCACATGTGTGTTTAGAAAAAGTTGTTAACCATCTAGAGTCCACGGTACTCTACTCTGAGAGAGCATAAAGCCGTCCCGTGTACTGGATAGATTAGTTACAAGTAGTGCACGAAATACGACACTTGCTTCCAAGCACCCCTATTAAAAGAAATCTTGCTCAGTGGGCAGTCCGTGGCCTACAAATGTGTGCTGGGTAATTGCGTACGCTTTTGCAGGTTTTTTTCAAATGTTGATGATTTCTCAATCGTTATCTTCTCGGTGATCAGCAGTTTCTGATTGGCAATCTGATTTTTTATCGAGGTAACTTGTCGCATTTATTGTTGCATGTCCACTCAAGTGCTCTGCCTCTAAGAACATTAATGAAGGTCCATTCTCGGCACGAAGGAGCAGTTAGAAGAGAGCGTTGCACGGTGCGAAAGAAAGAAAGAAAGGAAGAAAGAAAGAAAGAAAGAAAGAAGCAAAGGAAGGGAGGAAGGAAGATAGAAAGAAATATAGAAAGAAAGAACGATAGAAAGAAAGGAAGAAAGAAAGAAACAAAAGAAAGGAAGAAAGAAAGAAAGAAAGAAAGAAAGAAAGAAAGAAAGAAAGAAAGCAAAAAGCTTTCTGTCATTTTCCCGATACATCTCCTGCTATTCTTTTATCCACACTTTTTTTTTTTCGTTTGAAAACGGCAAAGTACCAGCGATGTGTTACTTGATTCACTGTTCACGCCCACATTTAGCGAAAAGAATCAAACGCATAGCATATTTCAGCCCGTACACACATGATGCTTCACAGAGTTTGAATTTACGGAAAACATATAGCAAATGTCAGAAGCTTTAAGCTAGCACAGCTTTTTATGTTCGCTTATACCTTATAAGACCATGGAAGTGCAAAGGTTACAATCCAATTGTCATTTTAGACAGCTGCGTATACGTCAGTGTGCTTACATTCTTTTGAAAGCGAAGTGCCATTCATGATTTAATTTGAATGTTTAGTTGA
This sequence comes from Rhipicephalus microplus, assembly GCF_043290135.1. Taxonomy (NCBI): domain Eukaryota; kingdom Metazoa; phylum Arthropoda; class Arachnida; order Ixodida; family Ixodidae; genus Rhipicephalus; species Rhipicephalus microplus. Next base: position 36,985,671 of record NC_134706.1, on the reverse strand, counting down.
GTTGAACGTCCCGAAACTACCATATGATAAGAGCCATTCTTTTGAATGGCACTTATCATGTGGGGAGAAAAGCATTGATTGATTGATACGTGGTGTTTAACGCCCCGAAACCGCCATATGATTATGAGAGACGCCGTAGTGGAGGGCTCCGGAAATTTAGACCACCTGGGGTTCTTTAACGTGCACTCAAATCTGAGCACACGGGCCTACAATATTTCCGCCTCCATCGGAAATGCAGCCGCCGCAGCTGGGATTTGATCCCGCGACCTTCGGGTCAGCAGCCGAGTATCTTAGCCACTAGACCACCGTGGCGGGGCGTGAGGAGAAAATCACTCCGCCTTGGTTTGCCCGTTATTCGATCGACATCGGACCAGCTCACGCATATACTTGAGCTTAAAAAGCCAACACGATTCCTGGTTGCGGACATTCTATATTGGCTACTCGATCTGGGTGAATGTCTTATCACTCTTTCATAAAAGTTGGCAAGTCATCGTGAGGTTTCAGCCGCCGACATTTCGATAGCTTGAAAGAGCCAAAGACGCCATATTTTTTATCCTAAATTGTGTTGCGTGGGTCAATTCTGTTTCGTTCACAAACGAGCTGGCGAGAGAGCCAAAAGCATACTTGGCCGAGCAGTTAATTTACAATTAAATACGTTCGTGAACACGCAAGACTTCCAGTAGTCGGGAAACAAGATGATCGCGGGATCGAATCCCACCTAAGGCGGGTGCATTTTTGATGGAGGCGAGAATGTTTAAGGCCCGTGTACTTGACATGGATTTAGGCGCACGGTAAAGAACAACTGGTGATCGAACTTCTTCAATCCCTCCACTACAGCGTCCCTCGTAATCATATCGTCGTTTTTGGACGTTAAACACCCATTATAATTATTATTATCATTATGACAGTTGGGAAACACTGGTGCAACCACGAGCAATGCCTTAACAAGCTGCTTGCTGTGCAATCATCTCCATTCCGTGGAACGATTTGGTTCCATGATCCGCTGTGCGTGCAATTGAGCTATTTCAGTTTCCTTCAGTTTCGCATTAAAAGTGAACGATCTGCAACTGCTCAAACATTGGAAGAAGATGACTGCTACGCTCATGTTGTACATGGCGTCCCACACGCCATAGAAAAATGGCGAGCACCAGTGGTAGTTCATAGCCGGATACTTCTAGGCCTCATTTTTCAACTGGCATATTAATTTCGCATTCACTTTTTGTATATATATAGACACGATAGATCAGTGACTTCTATATCTTGCTGAAAACCGCAATTATTGCGCGACCATGTCAGGGCTCCTTAAATTAGCGTGTTGTTGGGCTAGTCGTTTTGTTCGCTGCAGAAATTAAGGACGCAAGGCAAGACGAAGAAAACAATAATTAAGAACTGTGCAAGGGAGCGCGAGCTTTCGATCAAAAATAAGCTGCCCTATTACGAGCTGTCAGCTGCTAGATAGTAATGATTTCTCATGATACATGACGCCAACAGGCAAAAGGAGAGTTGCACACTCGACGTAATGGCATCAGGCGGCGCTGACAGAGTCTCTCACATTTAAACGAACATATATGCCCTATAAAGTGGACAGGAGGATGGCCGTCATCTGTATATAACTCAGTGGTAGAGCATCGGACGCTATTCGAAGGTCGCAGGTTTGCTTCCTGCTGGTGGCAAGTCTATCTTTTCGCCATTTTTATTTCTTCACATTTATGTTACAATCACTCCTAATAACCTCCGCTACATTTTCCTTTGTATCATTATCTGTTAGGTCTCACTAATACTCTGTTAGCTGATACCAACCAAAAACGCCATCTCCCGCCTGCTTAAACAAAATTTCAATGCACCAAGTTTAAACAATTTGAGGCTTTCTCCTTCATCCCTCCCCCCTCCCCCCCCCCCTAAACAACAGAAAGTCCGATGTTCGCTTTCCACGTACTTTCGTCTACCAGGCGATCTTTAAGCGGCAAGAGGGATGTGTTTTCGGTGATGTGAAGCTGTGATTTATTATTGCGGCGGAAATAGTCTGCCTTTTTTATTGATCTTCAAAGTAATCTGTTATCGCTCTCATGCTTCGGTGACACTTGATCTTCTTTTGCGCAAAATGTACTTTCAACACAATATGATATGCAAGTGCTTCAAGAAAAGGTGATCTGTCTTAAACTATAGGCGGTCATTCCCATCTCTTTTCTTTCTTTTTAGTAGAATTCAACTCACAGGTGTGAATAAACACGCTTCAACAACTCGAAAACGAGATATATCACGGCCAAAATTCACAGATGTCGCGTCCTGGCCAGAATAAGCGGAGAATGTTCCTGTTCGCTGTTGTGGCGTCCGTCGTCCTCGAAACGACCTTCGCATGGTGTAAGTATCCACCCGTTGGATTAAATTTACGTGCGTATATAGTTGGACTTACTGCTGCTTTAACGAATGCGTGATTGTATTCTTCGTTATTGTTGTTGAACCAACATGTGTGATGATGTAATATGTGTCATATACGTAATATATGTACTATCTGTATGTGTATTATTGTAATATGCGTACCACATGCGGAAACTGCCCCTTAATTATTTACCCATGTATAAAAGCCATTGTTTAGAACAGGAAGCTCAAATATGTGATGCGCACATGAAATTCTTCATTCCACAATTTGAAATGATTTCGCAAGTTTTTCTACATTGCTATAATGATGAGAGATGATTTTCTCGCCTCTCGTGATTAATAGCAATATGTTCGCGTGGGCTACTTAGTGGTGACTGGTCTTGTACGTTTTATTTCGTAAAGCACCAAATGTGGTCACCTCGTCTTGAATAACCACGGCCAAAGAACTAACACCACGGTTCCGACCCATATACGATAACTGACCCAGTATGTGACATATGGAAAAGCTTAGCCTATCAAGTTGTAACGTAAGCTGACATTTTGCTCATGCCACTATTTCACTGTTTCGGCGCTTCGTCGGACTAAATTTCGTGACTTCGGCCGGGTAGCTGATGTGGGCTGGAGACCCTGGCATTACTTTAAATAAGCTTCAGTAAAATTAAACTTCATAATCGTTTTTGGGGTGATGCAAACATATGGTTCTAATCTTCACTATTTCAAATTGGGCCATGTATTTTTAATAAATTCTTTTAATGCAGTCCAGCCTTCTTCCAGTTGTGGAAGGAACCAGCGGGAGGTAACAAGCACAAAAGGAGACGATACCAGCGAGAAATACTGCGGCCGTGACAGCTTCAATGGCGGCACGCATCGGCGATCAACCTGCGAGAAAAGTGGTGGGACATGTGTATGCGGGAATGGTTTCTTCAGAAAGCAACCTGGTGGCTGCACCGATTGCGTTCGTGAAGACATGTGCAGTTAAATAAGTAGTGCGTAGTACGTTATTAATAATTCTTCGCTTGTGCCGACCGAACATTGTTGAGCGAATCGCTGCAAAATGCATCAGCGTGATGTTCTACGGTCACAAAAGGAGTGAATCAACTGTGCCGAAAGGGCACCACTTAATAAACAAGACAACCGCTGGTTGTGTGCTTTCAACTTGTTCTGCCACATTGCAGTCTTCATTACTACTGTCATCGCCATCTCCTTTGCCGGGCGATGGCGACAACATGCAAAAGATAAGCAATTTATCTGCTGGTGATAATTCACGCCTTCTTGCGAGATACCGTCAGTTTGTACATCCTACATACACTCAACCCAACACAGATTTTAGAACCGTTTTGTCTTGTAAAATACCATACGTCTGCTTAGGTGAACCAGCTACATGGCCACGTAATATGCGCTTGAGATATTGATTATAGAGAATTGACCAACCCTAGTAAACAATAGTTAAGTGGCTCAGCGGACCAAGCGAAGGAGCTGAAGGGGCAAAGACCGAACGAAAATATTGACGAAAAAATTAATTTCCGTGGACAGGGACCGAACGAGGAGTATTTCCACACTCGCCGTCATGGCTTGTGACGGCGCTGACTGATGCTCAAATCCCCCGTTTAAATGCACATATGTACCCCTTAAAGTACGCAGGGGGACAGCTGCCGTGGAACCTCAGTCGGTAAACTCATCGGACCCGTTAATCGAAGTTCGCAGGTTCAGCCCCTGCCCACGGCAAGTTATTGTTATGTCCCCATTTATTGCGATAGCCATTATAAGGACACTCTTGGCTGAATTTTACCGCCGGCGTCCACGTCGGCGTCACCGTCACTCACCGTATATGTATACGTATATATATGGTCGAAAACGAAGAAAACAAAAACTACGCAGAAACACACTCCGGCACGCAGACTCGAACGTGGGACCTCCGATTTGTGAGTGCGATGCGTTAGACACTGAGCAAGGAAGGAGAACCTCCTTCATCGTTCAAACGGCAAGCTACAAATATCTACCATTTACCGCTGGTGACGGGCATTTCGAGGGGAACTATCATATTTTAAGCATTACCACAACATGGCGCATTGAGCGCGCGTGGCCACATCGTCACGACACGGCGGCGCGCGCTCTCATCTCCTACGCGTACTTTGCTCCACGGTGAGAGGAGAGTGGTTACGCTCACGCGGGCGCATATCTCGTGGTGGGGACAATTGTACGTCTTGGCGGGCCTTGGACTTTCACATAAATGATTTTGTAGTGGTTACCGGTTGCACATAGTCCCTGCAATCGTCGCAAAGTCTCCGTTTGCGAAAAAGGCGCGCTTTTCAGGCACAGCGAAGTAACAACTGAGACACTTATTCGCGTTCATCTGTACCTGTGAGTACGTTCCGTGCGTCATTTGTGCTCGATAAAGGTGGGGCAGGTTTCAATCTGCTTGCCATTCTACGCGTTACCTTCTAATTTGTTGCTGTCGCGTTCATTGCTTCGCCTTTGCGGATAAGCTGTTTTTTTTTCTTCACAATTACATTGCAAATACTTCTTATAATATCCCCTATATTTTCCTTAAGAGTATTGCTTGTTAGTTCTCATTCATTGTGGGCGTAGTGACACAAACGCAGACGAGAAAAAGGACGCCCACAGTTAATCCCACCCATGTAGCCCAATTTTCCGTTCTGTTAAGTTCTGATTCATATACGAAGGGCAGTTTAAGAAATCTCTCATAATCCTTTACGGCGCCAATAAGCGCGTGTACGAGCAAAAGCACGTAAGTCCTTTTTAACATTGTCTCCAGCGTAGTTCCTATATGGTTGAATGCAACTTTCAATGATTAACGTTGATTGTTGATTGCTCCAGCGTTTCTTCAAGACTCAAATACTCACTGTCATCGACAAACACGCTATTCGTGAAGGTGATCACCAATGAAACGACTCTGTTTGCTGTAAAATGAGAACAAGCCTTAAAAAAACCCCAAGCATTTTCCCGAGGGTGATTATGGTTAAGTGCGAATGCACGGGGTGATGTTATGAGGGGGAGTAAAAGTCCGTTGGCACTCACCAGTGAGTTAACGTAAACACCCACGTGTGATCACATTGTGATTCTCAGGAACCATTAGACCCTCTCGGGAAATCTTGGTGAGTTTGAGTGCATATGTGAGAGTAAATTCCCACTATAATGATGTTTATGTCCGCGGTCCGCTTCGCCCGCATGCGCTCGGCATCACGAGTCCTTCGCCGCGCTGCCTTGTCTTCAACCGGCGCGACATCTTCAACGACGCGTGCAATGCTCTCATTGGATTGCGTTGTACTCGTTGTTGGAGGTATCGCAGTCGAGGTTGATGCCTGCGATGGATCCATACCTATGACGACTTGCTGATCTCGAACAAGTTGTGGCTGCGAGTGAAGGCCAGAGCGCACGCAGTCACGTGGTAAGTGACGTCGCGGTGCCGTTGCTACAGACGCTCCTCTCCGCTCCTCGCGCCGTTGCTAGGGGAGAGGAGGAGGCGCACCGTGAACGGCGAATTCAGGGTCGCTTATAAAGTGCATTCGCACTTAAAACGCGACCCGCCAATAGTACACTCAACAAGCGTCTTGGCAAAACAAAAACAAAAACAAAAGATAAGCAAATCCACAATATAGGTGGAAGTTGCAACATTTGACTGAGGCGACGCCGATGATGGTGTGCATGATGGCGCCACTGCTATTGCAGAGACGCTGGGTCGTGCTGACGTAGAACACCAGGCCGTCCTCACAGCGGTCCGTTTCAGCATGCGAGAGCCCGCAGGGTCCTGGCCTCCCCGGAGAATCTGTGTTCTGCAGCGCACAGTTTGAGCTTGTACAGGAAGCGTAGCGCCTCGTCACTGAACACCCACGAGCAGCACGACGCAAATGAAGCGCTTCCTTGAGGCCCAGCTGCTCTACCTGAGCATCACGACGAATTTGCGTCCCTGGTAAAACTGCGGTGTCGTAAACAGATAAGGAAGCATTTATTGTACGGCGTGTCTACACTTACGTTTATCAGTGTAGCCGTAAACAGATAAGTCAATTTATCGCGAACCGCATTCACGTTTGCTTGCTTCTGCGATAGAATCTTTAATGACATCAGTCCAATCGATAAGGTGACCATAAGGCGCATGTATACTTCCTTTATTTACTGTGATTTAAACACTGATATTTAGGTGGTATACAATTTATTGCAAACAAATGCGACTTATCTACATTGTATAGACTCTTCTTTCATTGTTTGTTTGATGGTACTTCAAGTAAGCTACATAATATCTCTATTTAATGTTCGATTTTACACAATTTGTGACGTTCTCAGTATGCACTGATAATCCGCCTTCCATGCTATCATCATACTAAATGCTGCACAAGTATTATTATCTGTCTGTTACTAATGAATACGCTCAATGCGGGGACCCCCGTGCCACGTCCTTATTAAAGACACGCATCGCAGTCATGTGCGTGTATGCCCTGGTGAAGGCAGGTCCCCGGCCGCAACGTAGGCAATAAAACATCGTTTTATTGCGATAGCAACTATATGGGTACTCTCGGCTGTATTTTTCCGCCAGCTTCGGCGTCAACGTCACTCACCGTATATGTATACGTATCTATATATCTGAAAACGCAAGAACGAAAAAATTCTGAAAGAGCCTTCGGCACGCGTAATCTTACGTGGGACTTTAGGATTGTGAATGTGAGGCCACGGAGGCGCACGTCCTTCAACGTTCAAACGACAAGCTATTTATATCTACCTCTTAGCCTGATGACGGGCATCTGAGGAAGCGGGGAGACTATCGTTTTTTTCAGCATTACCAGCAACATGGTGCAATGAGCGTGCGTCGCCACATTGTCACGACGTGGTAGTGCGCACTCTCATCTGCCCTCCCCCCCCCCCCCCCCCCCGTGTACTTTGCCCCGTGGTCAAGGTCAGGGTGGACGCTCTGTCGCGCACCCTTTTCTCGCGGTGGAGAAGATTGTACGTCTCGGCTGACTTTTGGCTTTTACCGCAACGATACTGTTGCAGTCACCGTGCGCACAATGGTCACTGCAATGGTTGCACAGCCTCTGTTTGTGAAAGGAGTGTGCTTTTCAGACACAGCGAAGTAACTGACAATTCAGACGCTTATTCGCGTTCATCTATACCTGTGAGTACGTTTCGTGTGTTATTTGTGCGTGAGATACACGGGGTACCTTGCGATCTGCTGGCCATTCTGCGCGTGACCTTACAATTGATTGCCCTCGCGTTCATTGCTCGCCTTTGCGGCAAAGCTGTCACTCGTTCGTTCACTCGTCCACTACACATGAGTACCAATATATATATATATATATATATATATATATATATATATATATATATATATATATATATATATATATATATATATATATATATATATATATATTGTGAGCGCTGACTATGTACTTCATCTTCATCTGTATGACCAAACCATTGTAGTGATCATCATCGTATGTCACGCGGGCTGGCTCTCTGGCTCGTGCGTCTGGATTAAAAAAGGATAACCTGGTTGCTGCCGTACCGGACGTGGTCTCATAAGTGGTGGAGCGTGCTTTGGTTCCCACGCCCTCCTGCTCTACCCGTCACCCCTGGAGCTCCGGTCTGGTCGACGGTTGTGCCCTCAAGCAACAGCAATGGCAGAACCCAACCCGCCCACTGCTGCAACCGCTCCTTCTCAGCCACTTAGGCTTCACTACACCGTGAGTACCTCTCATCGAGACCCTCCGGTATTTTCCGGCCTTCGCAACGAAGACGTCGAAGAATGGCTCGACAGTTATGATCAAACCAGCGTTTGTAATTATTGGGACGAGGCGAACAAACTGCGCTACGTTCCTTTTTACCTCGATGGCGTCGCTAAAACCTTGTATTGTAACCACGAGAGCGACTTCTCCAATTGGTCGGCCTTCACGGGGCATCTCCGTCAGGTATTTGGCACGTCTGCAGGATGTTCTGTAGTAGCGAAACAGAAGCTCGCAACCCGCATTCAAGGGGACGACGAATCGTATACGTCCTACATTGAAGATATTCTGGCTCTCTGTCGCCGAGCACAAAATGGCATGACGGAGGCCGATCGCATCCGACATCTACTGAAAGGCATCAACTCTGTGGCCTTCAATGCTCTCGTGATTCAGAATCCGACTACCGTCCGGGACGTCATCACTACATGTTAACGCCTGGACGCGCTTCATTCCATGCGCCTTCCACACGCCTCCTGCGACGCTCGCTTAACCAAAGAGCATGAATTGCGGGCCCTTATCCGCACAATTGTCAGAGAAGAACTTCACGGCCTTATTCCAGGCAACCCTACCGTTGCGTCTGTCCCCACACTTCCTCCCAACCTGCGAGAGATAATCAAGGACGAACTGGCATCAATGACAAGCGCTGCACATGCCCCGTCTCCTGTGCGCTTCCCAGTGCCTTCGTACGCAGAAGTTGCATCGCGGGCCCCTGCACCAGTTGCAACCGTGCCTGCGGACGTCGGATGCGACCATGTGGCTGCGATGACAACGCAAGCGCCAAGGCCACGCCACTATTCTAGATGGCGTCCTCCCCGCCCCATCTGCTCCTACTGTGGCATAAGGGGTCATATATCCCGTTTCTGTCGCCGCCGTCAGCAGGATGAACGACGTGGTTACTCAGCTTACGAGAGAGACTTTTCCCCGAGACCCGATGAATACGATCCCGCACCGTATCCATCCACCTTCCGTCAGTCGCCCTCCCCTCCACGGTCTCATGCTGGGCCTCATCCGTCTCATTCATCTCGCCGCCGTTCTCCGTCACCGTTTCGGCGTACGTCATCACCCTTGCGTCCCGCTCCGATTTCTCGGGACTCGGAAAACTTGAAGGTGCAGTTTTTGGAGGGGAAACTGCTTGTCGTCGGAACGCTACAACTCCTCCGTCTCGTCCAGCTAATTTACTGCCTGTTTCTGTGGAAGGTGTTTTTGTTGACGCGCTTATAGACACTGGAGCCGCAATTTCGGTAATTGATCGTGAATTGTGTTTTCGCCTGCGTAAAGTGCAAACTCCTTATGCCGGTCCCATGTTATGCGGTGCTAATGACAGTCCAATTCGCCCGACCGGGTTCTGCACTGCTCGTTTTCTCATCGATGGAATCCGTCATCACATACAATTGGCTGTGCTGTCTTCGTGCGCTCATCGGATAATCTTAGGCTGGGACTTCTTGTCAGTGGCGTCTGCTGTAATTTCGTGTGGTCGGCCCCTCATTCGTATTACGGACACTGAGCTTTCTTCTGCTGCCGACCTTTCGTCGCCCAACTTTGTGACAGCTGCGAATTTCCTACTGCCTCCCGGACGAGAACGTGTCCTTACGATCAAGTCACGTGACATTCTAGATGGTGACGCTGTGGTTGCTCCTTGCCAGCGCTGCATTTTTCGAGGGATCACCATCGCATCTTGTTTAGTGCGGTTCTCCCGTGGTTATGCAAGCATCACGGCCTGCAACACGACGCCAGAACCACTTCTTTTGCCTGAGGGGACCACTGTTGCCAGCATTACCGAAGAAGCAACGCTTTGTGTCGTCACTGTTCAACTGCTTCGTCATCCTCAAAGTGTATGCCAGCGGAAGATGCGTTTCCTGCTCTCAAGGCCACTTTGTGTGAACATCTCAACCCAACGCAAACGGATGCCTTGCTAGCGTTATTAATGAAGCACAAAACTTGCTTTGACGTTTGTTTCGAAGGTCTGGGTCAAACAACAGTGACCGCCCATCGTATCGACACCGACGGATCCCGTGTGATTCGCCGCCGCCCTTACCGTGTGTCGGCTTTTGAGCGCAAGCTTATAGAAGAACAAGTCAACGACATGCTCGCGCGCAACGTCATCAGGCCTTCGACAAGCACATGGTCTTCTCCTGTCGTACTAGTGAAAAAAAAGGATGGCTCGGTACGGTTTTGCATTGATTACAGATCACTCAACAAAATCACTCGTAAGGACGTCTACCCAATGCCTCGCATTGACGACGCTCTTGATGCTTTACAAGGTGCCGAGTACTTTTCAAGTCTTGACTTGCGCTCCGGTTATTGGCAGATTCCAATGCACGAGTCTGATAAAGAGAAGACTGCGTTTGCTACGCCAGATGGGCTCTTTTATTCAATGTAATGCCTTTCGGCCTGTACAATGCCCCAGCCACATTCGAACGAATGATAGACACGGTACTGCGGGGATTAAAATGGAAGACCTGCCTTTGCTACCTGGACGACATTGTTTTTTCGTCGAGCTTCTCACAGCACCTGGAACGGCTAGACGAAGTCCTCACGTGTTTAGCTAAGGCCGGTCTCCAGCTCAACACTAAGAAGTGTCGGTTTGCCAGTCACAGCATCAAGGTATTAGGTCACGTCGTCAGTAAACATGGCGTTGAGCCTGATCCCGACAAGGTTGCCGCGGTGCTGCACTTTCCTACACCAACCACACAGAAAGACCTCCGCAGCTTCCTTGGCTTAGCGTCGTATTTCCGCCGCTTTGTACGTGATTTCGCTACTATTGCGGCTCCTCTGCACAAACTTCTGACCACGAGCGCACCCTTTGTCTGGTCGGATGACTGCGAAGCTGCTTTTCACGCCCTCAAGCGATGCCTCACATCACGGCCAGTGCTTCGCCATTTCGACCCTGCAGCACCGACTGTGCTACACACTGACGCAAGTGGACTTGGCATCGGTGCTGTCCTTCTTCAGCGGAACCACGCTTCCGAAAAACAAGTCGTGGCCTACGCGAGCCGTACTCTGTCACATGCTGAGCGAAACTACAGCATCACTGAGCAAGAATGTCTCGCCATCGTGTGGTCCATACAAAAGTTTCGTCCTTACTTATACGGCCGGCATTTCACAATAGTGACTGACCGTCATGCTCTGTGTTGGTTATCGTCTCTCAAAAATTTGTCGGGACGCCTTGGCTGTTGGGTACTACGATTGCAAGAGTATGACTACAGCGTCACATATAGGTCGGGCCGAGAGCACCAAGATGCCGACGCTTTGTCCCGTTGACCGCTCTCGCAGAGCGCCGAAGTGTCACCTTCCATCTGTTCGTCACCGCCCGCCAAAGTGACCAAACAGACGGCTGCTCCTTCGAAACAGTTAGTTGCCTCGGTGGACCTTCTTTCGTCCACAGATCTCGCCTCGCTCCAACATGCCGATACCTACTGCCGCACAACCATCGATCGGCTCACTGGCTTATCGCGTGCTCCAAACAGCCGCCTAAGACGACAACTTGCCCGTTTCAAGCTTCAAGAGGGAACAATATGTCGGCAAATTTACCACCTTCTTGGTAACCAATGGGTTCCCGTCATTCCTCGCTCACTTCGTCTGGAAGTTCTACAAGCGTTTCATGACGATGCGACAGCTGGCCACTTAGGGTTCCACAAGACCTACGACCGCCTCAGGACTCGCTGCTTTTGGCCTGGCCTCTCCACTTCTGTCGCCAAATACGTCGCTTCCTGCGCGTCATGCCAGCACCGAAAACGTACCACGTCTCTTCCCGCAGGGCCACTGCAACCACTGCCGTGCCCGTCCACTCCCTTTGAATTTGTGGGCATAGACTTATACGGACCTCTTCCGCTTACGTCAGCCGGTCACCGCTGGATTGTTACTGCCGTAGACCATCTTACTCGCTACGCGGAGACGGCAGCTCTTTCATCTGGTGCTACCACTAAAATAGCCGATTTTTTCGTTCGCGCCATTATTTTACGACATGGCGCACCGCGTGTGCTCCTTAGTGACCGTGGCAAGACATTTCTTTCACATGTCCTTGCTGAAGTCTTAAAGGCCTCTAACACTATTCACAACACCAGATCAGCGTATCACCCAGAAACTAATGGTCTGACTGAGCGTTTTCACCGAACTTTGTCCGACATGATCTCTATGTACGTGCAACCAGATCACAAAAACTGGGACACAATACTTCCTTTTGTCACGTTCGCATATAACACTGCCATACAGCGTACAACGAATTTCAGCCCTTTTTTTCGTTGTACGCTGCATGGCAGTGTACACCACCTTTTTGTCCACATCTTCCAATCCATCTTCATCTCTCCCGGAAGAGTTCGCCGCTCGCGTCGCCCGCTGCCGTAAAATCGCCCGTGCCAACACTACTACCATTCAGGACAAGAGAAAAAACGACCTTGATGCGAAGCATCGAGTTGTTGTGTTCCACCCAGGTGACGAAGTCCTTTTGTGGACACCTGTTCATGTACCTGGGCTTTGCGAAATATTCTTTCACCGGTATCTCGCTCCATACACAGTCCTGGAACGAACATCTGAAGTCAACTATCGCGTTGCTCCTGTCAATGCGGCTTCTGATCGTCGTCGCCGCCACAACGAGATCGCCCACGTCTCTCGACTGAAACGATATATTCGGCGTCCCAACCCTTTCTAACTTGCTGCCCTCTTTCGCGAAGGGGGGAAAATAGTGTGAGCGCTGACTATGTATTTCATCTTCATCTGTATGACCAAACCATTGTAGTGATCATCATCGTATGTCACGCGGGCTGGCTCTCTGGCTCGTGCGTCTGGATTAAAAAAGGATAACCTGGTTGCTGCCGTACCGGACGTGGTCTCATAATATATATATATATATATATATATATATATATATATATATATATATATATATATATATATATATTTATTTATTTATTCATTATTTATTTACAATACTGCCACTCTCATCCGAAAGCATAGCAGGAGGGCATACAAATGTGTGTACAAGAAACATGTGAATCTGCAGGCTTGATTCATGAGGAAGAACAAAAAAGAACATATGCACACAAAGACAGAATAATTGCACAACTTTACGCATAAACACGCCTATATTACAAGCTGTAGTAACAAGAAAAAGAAATAAACCAAAGAAACAAGTCCATCAAAAAGGTAAGAATAGTTCCAATACAAGGCTGCAGCAACGAAATACACAAGAAATTAACAGATTTGTAAGCTGGAAATGCTACACGTGAGCTGTTCGGTTAGCGCAACAATAAATGTTATTTCTACACTGAATAATCTAGCATTTCGACGAACTTAGATAACGAGTCAGTGCTTGTTATCACGGGGTCGAGTTTATTCCACTCGCGTATTGCCATGGGAAAGAAAGAGTACGTAAACGTGTCGTTACTGCAGGAATATTCGGTTATGGTGCGGTCGTGTTTGTGACGTGTAGGGCGGGTCTGAGAAAAAGATATGTATTTATGCGTATCAATCTTGTAACTGTTATGAATTAGCTGAAACAAGAATTTTAGGCGAGCGTGCCTCGCTCTAACTGACAAGTTTTTTATTCCTGAATCATCCAAGAGGTTAGTGGGAGAGTCAGTCCGTTTATATTTATTGTAGATGAACCTCATAGCCTTTCGTTGGACACTTTCAATCTTTTTCATGAGGGTAGTCGAGTGCGGAAACCATATCGTGCTTGCATATTCCAGAAGCGGTCTTACGAACGTTCTATAAGCTAACAGCTTGGTAGGAGTGGGGGACGTCTTTAGGCACCGTTTTAAGTAGAACAGTTTGCGCAACGCGGCGGCGGTAATATTTGTGATGTGTGAATCCCATCTAAGATCGGAAGTAAGCGTAATTCCTAAATATTTGTGTTGCGAAACCTTACTTAAGGGTATGTCATTAATGAAGTATGTAAACATGGAAGGCTGTTTTTTTGTTGAAACAGTCATGGTAACGGATTTTTTAATGTTTATTGTCATTTGCCAGTCAGAACACCATTTCGTGATTTTACTAAGCGACGTGTTAAGCATTAGGTGGTCGGTATAGCTAATAATTTCCCTGTAAATAATGCAGTCATCTGCAAATAACTTGATGTTGCACTTGATATTGGAAGTTATGTCGTTAATAAAGATTAAGAATAATAACGGTCCCAGGACTGACCCCTGCGGAACCCCGGATGTCACAGGTACGGTCTCAGATGGTGTGTTTTCGAAGACAACAAACTGGGACCTGTTCGAGAGGAAGTCTTTTACCCATGCCGATATTGCGCCTTTGCCAATCACGTTTTCCAATTTCCCAATTAATTTAGTATGGCCTACACAATCAAACGCCTTGGAAAAATCCAACAGAATGATGTCTGTTTGCGCGTGGTTGTTTATTGATAGTGCGAGGTCGTGAACTACTTCTGCTAGCTGTGTAATAGTTGATAGGCCGCTGCGGAAGCCGTGCTGATGAGGTAATAAAAAGTTCACTTTTTCCAAGTAAACAGTTAGATGCTTCAAGATTATGTGCTCAAGTAATTTGCATGACGTGCTTCTTAATGAAATAGGCCTGAAATTTGAAACGTCATTTTTGTCTCCTGATTTGTGAATTGGTACTGTTTTTGCTATTTTCCAGTCTTCCGGAAGGGTAGATGTTGAAAGCGACTTCCGAAAAATTAGGCCGAGGTACTTGCTACAGCATCCTGCATATCTTTTTAGGAATTCATTTGGTATGTCATCCGGGCTGGTGGATTTTTTTGGGTCCAAGTTAAGCAATAGTTGCATAATTCCAGCGTCTGTGATGTTAATTTCGTCCATTTTGTCAGTATTGTGCTGTTACAAATAAAGTGAAACGCCATTTTCTGTCGTGAATAACGAGCGGAAGAAATCATTATGCGCATTCGACTTCGCTACCTTCTCTTCTGCTGTTATTGTAGACGACGCTTCAGGACTTTTTCGAAAATGCCTCCAGAATTTTTGCGGGCTATTTGTGACAAAGTTTGGAAGGGTTACGTTGAAGTAATGTGGTTTGGCTTGCTGCGTCTTTGTTTTCAGTCTCATGACTGCATTTATTAACTTCTCGTTACCTGGTGAGTTGGCGGGGTTGATCCTCGCTGCCCGCCGTAACCTTTTTACTTGACGTTTCGCTTGGATAACATCTCGATTTATCCATGGGTTTTTTAGGTTGATTTTTTTGTGTTTCACAGGTATAAAGGTATTGATGCAGTGAAGAACAATGACCTTGAACTGGAGCCACAACAAATTTACATTTGCGGACATGTCTGAGGCAGTTTCGAAAAAAGGTTGGAATTCATGCGCGAGATACGTTTGAATACTGTCATTGTTGGCTTTCTGATAATTGATAATGGTTACTGCGGTAGGGCGAACAGTGAATTTATAATCAAGTACCCACCGACAAACAGGCATCTTGTGGTCAGATATTCCGTCAGCAACGCTTATCTCGATTTGCTCGTTTGGAAAATGGTCGCTCAGAAGGACGAGGTCGAGAATATTTTCAGTGGTTCCTTGTATGCGTGTTGCATCGGCTACTACCTGATGAAGGTTAAAATCAAGCATTAAATTAACCAGTGCTTTTGATGACAGAGACGTGTGGTGCATAGTAGCCCAGTCAAAATCAGCGAGGTTGAAGTCACCCATAATAATCACACGATTGCTGCGTGCATGCTGCGAAAAAAATTCTTGGATGAAAGATATACCATCTTCACCGGAGGACGGGCTACGATAAACGCATCCAGTGATTGTACTCGGGCTGTCGCAAGCTATCTTACAAAAAACAGCCTCCGCACTTGCTACCTCGGGCAAACATGTTGAAGGGATACATTTTTTAATTAATAAAGCTACCCCTCCGCCTCGAGTTGGCCTATCTTTCCTGATAACTGAGTAGTTTGGGGGAGCGATTTCATGGCTGGATACGTCTGGGGAAAGCCATGTCTCCGTTATAGCCACAAGGTCAGGATCATAATCAAGTAAGATATGCTCGAGTTGTTCTATCTTGTTTAGTATACTCCAGGCATTTATGTTCAGCAAGGGTAGCTTTTTAACAGCGCGTTGCTTCAAGTCGTCGGCTTGCTCGGGATTTCTTTTTGCTTGGTTTCTTTCATTGGACCTTTGCTTGCATTTTGGTCGTTTTTTTTTCATCGGTATCTTGTCGCTCATTTCATCGCTCCAAACGAATGCGCGCTTGTCAATGTAGAATTTGTCAAATGAAAGGGTAACCTTTTCTTTGTTTTCACGGTTTGGCTTCGCACTATCCCATAGCTTCTTTCTTACTTCTCGTACTTTCGGCGTGAAGTCTTCGCCGATAGCAAACGAAGTACTTTTCAGTTTGAATCCTCTTTCTTTGTTTCTGTTTTCTCTCTCCAGTCCAACAGCCTAAAAATTACTGGCCGTGTTTTTCGGGTGCAGGCTTACCTAACCGGTGTATCCGTTCTATGGAAACCTTATCTAACTCGAGTATCTCATTGATTATAGTCGTGTTCACGGTGTCCGCTAAAGTATCGCTTGTTTCTCCGTCAACCTCCGAGAGACCAGTTACAATCAAGTTATTGCGCCGGCTACGGTTGTCCAAGTCATCCATTTTCTTTTCCAGAACTTCAATGGCTCGACTCATAGAATCAATCTGAGTTTGGCAAGATTCTACTTCAACTTTTAGTATAGCCAGGCCATCTACTTTCTTGTCAATGTTAGCTAGCCGCTCTTCCTTAATGTCTCTGATGTCGGCCGCTATTGCTTGCAGTTGCTTTGCAATGGCAGCTAAATCCGGGCCTGCGTTTGATTCGATATCCCCGGTTAGCATGAGCAATTTTCGCACAGACACTGCAGTTTCATAGATACAACAACACAGCCATGGCCACGGCAGCACTACCAAAAATGGGTCACTTGAACGATAGCATTTTCCGTAATTTTTTCTTACCTGCAGTAGGAAGACGGACGGATTAGACGCCATACTGGCAGAGCCGCCGTGCCCAATAGCTGCGGTGCTGGCGGGTAGGCAATTTATAAGCTTGGTGGGCGGTGGCGCTAGTATGAAGTGATGCGCCAAGTGGTCGGCGCACGTTGAGGTCCGGTGATGCAGTGGCAGATACTGTAGATTATTCATGTGGCAGGTCGCATTCGGAAGCGCGTGGCAGCTGTTGACGTCATGGTCTAGTGCAGTCCAGGGCAATCCATGTAGTTCGGCGCTTCTAGCGGTGCCGAGAAGCGCCGGTCCCACGAACATCTGCAGTAGGAAGACGAACGGATTAGACGCCACACTGGCAGAGCCGCCGTGCCCAATAGCTGCGGTGCTGGCGGGTAGGCAATTTATAAGCTTGGTGGGCGGTGGCGCTGGTATGAAGTGATGCGCCAAGTGGTCGGCGCACGTTGAGGTCCGGTCATGCAGTGGCAGATACTGTAAGTTATTCATGTGGCAGGTCGCATTCGGAAGCGCGTGGCAGCTGTTGACGTCATGGTCTAATGCAGTCCAGGGCAATCCATGTAGTTCGGCGCTTCTAGCGGTGCCGAGAAGCGCCGGTCCCACGAACATCTGCAGTAGGAAGACGAACGGATTAGACGCCACACTGGCAGAGCCGCCGTGCCCAATAGCTGCGGTGCTGGCGGGTAGGCAATTTATAAGCTTGGTGGGCGGTGGCGCTGGTATGAAGTGATGCGCCAAGTGGTCGGCGCACGTTGAGGTCCGCTGATGCAGTGGCAGATACTGTAGATTATCCATGTGGCAGGTCGCATTTGGAAGCGCGTGGCAGCTGGTGACGTCATGGTCTAGTGCAGTCCAGGGCAATCCATGTAGTTCGGCGCTTCTAGCGGTGCCGAGAAGCGCCGGTCCCACGAACATCTGCAGTAGGAAGACGAACGGATTAGACGCCACACTGGCAGAGCCGCCGTGCCCAATAGCTGCGGTGCTGGCGGGTAGGCAATTTATAAGCTTGGTGGGCGGTGGCGCTGGTATGAAGTGATGCGCCAAGTGGTCGGCGCACGTTGAGGTCCGCTGATGCAGTGGCAGATACTGTAGATTATCCATGTGGCAGGTCGCATTTGGAAGCGCGTGGCAGCTGGTGACGTCATGGTCTAGTGCAGTCCAGGGCAATCCATGTAGTTCGGCGCTTCTAGCGGTGCCGAGAAGCGCCAGTCCCACGAACATCTGCAGTAGGAAGACGAACGGATTAGACGCCACACTGGCAGAGCCGCCGTGCCCAATAGCTGCGGTGCTGGCGGGTAGGCAATTTATAAGCTTGGTGGGCGGTGGCGCTGGTATGAAGTGATGCGCCAAGTGGTCGGCGCACGTTGAGGTCCGCTGATGCAGTGGCAGATACTGTAAGTTATTCATGTGGCAGGTCGCATTCGGAAGCGCGTGGCAGCTGTTGACGTCATGGTCTAGTGCAGTCCAGGGCAATCCATGTAGTTCGGCGCTTCTAGCGGTGCCGAGAAGCGCCGGTCCCACGAACATCTGCAGTAGGAAGACGAACGGATTAGACGCCACACTGGCAGAGCCGCCGTGCCCAATAGCTGCGGTGCTGGCGGGTAGGCAATTTATAAGCTTGGTGGGCGGTGGCGCTGGTATGAAGTGATGCGCCAAGTGGTCGGCGCACGTTGAGGTCCGGTGATGCAGTGGCAGATACTGTAGATTATTCATGTGGCAGGTCGCATTCGGAAGCGCGTGGCAGCTGTTGACGTCATGGTCTAGTGCAGTCCAGGGCAATCCATGGAGTTCGGCGCTTCTAGTGGTGCCGAGAAGCGCCGGTCCCACGAACAACTGCAGTAGGAAGACGAACGGATTAGACGCCATACTGGCAGAGCCGCCGTGCCCAATAGCTGCGGTGCTGGCGGGTAGGCAATTTATAAGCTTGGTGGGTGGTGACGCTGGTATGAAGTGATGCGCCAAGTGGTCGGCGCACGTTGAGGTCCGGTGATGCAGTGGCAGATACTGTAGATTATCCATGTGGCAGGTCGCATTTGGAAGCGCGTGGCAGCTGGTGACGTCATGGTCTAGTGCAGTCCAGGGCAATCCATGTAGTTCGGCGCTTCTAGCGGTGCCGAGAAGCGCCGGTCCCACAAACATCTGCAGTAGGAAGACGAACGAATTAGACACCGTACTGGCAGAGCCGCCGTGCCCAATCACACACACACACACACACACACACACACACACACACACACACACACACACACACACATTTATATATATATATATATATATATATATATATATATATATATATATATATATATATATATATATATATATATATATATATATACATATATATTGTCACGAACAAAACAAGACCTGCAGCCAGGAGTTCACTTGAACCAGAGCAACGAAGATGTTCTCTTCTTCTTCGCGCCCAAAAACGCGTATGAGCCACAGTGGCTTGTTCATCAATGGTTGCATTACCCCCTCTCCCAAGAAGTATCGTCTCGATGCTGTACATGAAGGCAAAAAAAGAAAAGAAAATTAGGTAAAAATTAGCATGCGAGCATACTGAATGGCGTAAGGCGGAATAACGTAGTTGGTTGTGGGGACAAAAGTTAAATTAGAAATAAGAAAAATAGGAAAAATGTAAGGAAAAGACGAAACAAAAACAAAGACGCGAAGTCACCAATAAAGTCAGTCACTCACTGGCGATTCACAGCGCGAAAAGTATGGTTTGAGGCGTGAAACGTGAATGACTTCAGTTTGCGGGGTGAAACGGGAACGTCTCGAATTGCTTTGTGGGAGAACCTCGTAAGTGACGTCGCTGAGACGTCGCCCAACCTTGTAAGGGCCGAAGTAGCGGCGAAGAAGCTTTTCTGAACATCCACGCTGTCGGATAGGGGTCCACACCCAGACTTCATCACCTGGCTTAAAGATAACTTCACGGGGGCGAAGATTGTAGCGGCGCGCGTCTGCAGTTTGGTTACGTTGAATACGGTGACGAGCAAGTTGACGGGCCTCTTCTGCGCACTGCGCGAATTTGGCGGCATCCGTGTGGTATATTCCTGAGTTGTCGGGCAGGAGCATGGCGTTGAGCATCGTCGTGACGTCGCGACCGTGGACTAAGCGAAAAGGTGTGAAACCGGTACTTTCTTGAACAGCACTGTTATACGCAAAAGTTACGTAGGGAAGTATGGTGTCCCAGTTCTTGTGATCGATGTCCACATACATTGACAGCATGTCTGCAATTGTCTTATTGAGTCGTTCAGTCAGCCCATTTGCTTGCGGGTGGCAAGCCGTTGTTTTACGATGTTCCGTGCCACTTATTCTCAAGACTTCCTGCAGCATCTCTGCGGTGAAAGCTGTCCCACGATCAGTTATGACAACAGCTGGAGCACCGTGACGTAACACGATGCTGTTAACAAAAAATTGGGCGACATCTGCTGCGGTGGCTTTTGGAAGTGCCTTGGTTTCACAATAGCGTGTTAAGTAGTCTGTAGCGACGACAATCCACCGGTTTCCAGACGAAGACGTGGGGAATGACCCCAGCAAGTCCATGCCAATCTGATGAAAGAGCGCCTTTGGTGAGCCAATTGGGTGCTGTAGTCCCGCTGGTCATAAAGGTGGAATCTTACGTCGCTGACAGTCGTGACCTGTGCGAACGTAGTGCTTCACAGTCTTCGAGAGACATGGCCAGTAGTAGGAGCGTTGAATCCGTTGCAGCGTGCGCGTATAGCCGAGGTGTCCGGATGATGGCTCATCATGACACGCACGTAAAATGTCACCACGAAGCGTAGTTGGCACAACAAGCAGATACATAGCTTGTGTAGGATGAAAGTTCTTTTTATAAAGCACTCTATCACGGAATTAAAAGGAAGATAGTGAGCGTGCAAAGCTTCGAGGAAGGTGGGAATTGCGTCCTTCCAGGTAGTCAATGAGCGGGATGAGCTCCGAGTCATGACGCTGTTGCTCAGCTAAGCTGGTTGCTGATACGGCAGAAAGAAAAGTGTCGTCGTCTTCAAGGTCAGTGTTGGCATTTTCGACCGGTGCACGTGAGAGACAGTCGGCGTCGGTGTGTTTCCGCCCAGATTTGTGGACGATGGTGACATCGAAATCTTGTAGCCGAAGGCTCTATCGTGCTAGATGACCTGAGGGATCTTTGAGATTCGCGAGCCAACAAAGGGAATGGTGGTCGCTAACTACCCTGAATGGGCGGCCATGCAAGTATGGGCGGAACGTTGTTATGGCCCAGACAACAGAGAGGCATTCCTTTTCGGTTGCAGAATAGTTTTTCTCCGCTGGGGATAACGTTCTGCTCGCATAAGCGATCACGCGCTCTACGCCATTTTGCCACTGAACTAATACCGCTCCTAGTCCAACGTTGCTGGCGTCAGTGTGTAATTCCGTGTCAGCGCTTTCGTCAAAATCAACTAGTACAGGTGGAGCTTGGAGGAGGTTTTGGAGGGTGTCGAACGCATGGCACTGATCGCGACCCCAAACAAACGAGACACCGTCTTTTGTAAGCTTGTTGAGGGGTTCAGCAATCTTCGAGAAGTTTTTGACAAAGCGCCTGTAATACGCACAGAGCCCCAGAAATCGGCGTAGGTCGCGCTTATTTGTGGGCACGGGAAAGGCAGCAATGGCGCGGGTTTTCTCGGGATCTGGGCGGATGCCAGCATGGCTCACAACGTGACCAAGGAACTTCAGTTCTTCATATCCAAAATGACATTTGTCGGGTTTGAGAGACAACCCCGCTGTTCTAATTGCCTGAAGAACTGCATGAAGGCGTTGGACGTGTTGTTCAAACGTGTCTGCAAAGACCACGACGTCATTAAGGTAAACAAGACATGATTGCCATTTGAGCCCCGTGAGAACCGTATCCATCATTCTTTGAAAAGTAGCTGGCGCTGAGCATAGACCGAAAGGCAACACTTTAAACTCGTACAGACCGTCGGGAGTAATAAACGTCGTCTTTTTGCGGTCGCGCTCGTCCACTGCGATTTGCCAGTAGCCGCTACGCAAATCCGTGGAGGAAAAATATTTAGCGTTGGGTATACGGTCGAACGAGTCATCTATTCGGGGTAGAGGATAAACGTCCTTTTTGGTGACCTTGTTCAGTTTACGGTAATCAACGCAAAAACGCAACGTACCATCCTTCTTCTGTACTAGCACAAATGGCGAAGCCGAGGGACTGGTCGATGGCTGAATGACGTAGTCCTGAAGCATCTGCTGGACTTGGTCACGTATAGCATCTTGCTCTTTTTGCGACACCCTCTAGGCATGTTGTCGGATGGGTCTCTCAGTGGGTTCCTTGATGATACAATGTTGAGCAAGTGGTGTCTGTTTAACCTTTGACGTAGCGGCAAAGCAGTCTTGAAATGAGCCAAGTATACGCAAAAGGCTTTCTCGTTGAGCCGAAGGTAGTCTCTCGTTTACGTTGAGAGTGCTCACGAAGGCCTCGTCAGGGTGGCCATTTGATGAAAATGAAGCTAACGTAGAAGGACTATCGGCATCGGCAAGTTCTTCACAATATGCAATGGCAGTGTGTCTCGTTAGGTGGCGATATTCGTCGCTGAAGTTCGTGACCAGCAGGTGAGCATGGCTATTGCTAGGCTGAATGATTCCTCGGGCAACACAGATTTGTCGTGAAATAGGGAGAGACAAATTGGCCTCTGCAATTAGCGCGTCAGACAAGTCTTGTCCCAATTCTACTTTGACAAAGAGGCTGCATCGAGGTGGGAGAGTAAGAGAATCGTCGGTAACACGGAGTGCTCTTTTCCGAAATTGCGTACTGTCAGTTGCAGCGCAAAAAGGATCCTCGAACGACACAAGTATTTCATGGAGGTCGATGACGGCGCTGTATTCACGAAGGAAGTCTATTCCTAGAACGACTGGCCGAGAGCACACGCGCAATACGAGGAAAGAGCCCGCAAATGTTGACGTACGTATTCGAATGCGTGCCGTGCACATACCAGTAGGCGTCACCAGATGGCCACCTGCCGTGCGCAACTGAGGTCCTTGCCATGGCGTGCTAACCTTCCTCAGTTCAGATGCAAGTGTGGCGCTCATTACGGAATAGTCGGCACCGGTGTCGACGAGGGCGTTAACAGCATGCTTGTCGGCGAAGGCGGCAATTTCGGCAGAAACAACTTTTTGCTGTTGGAGAACACTGCAAAACCGGAATCGCCCTCGTCCGGTCGTTGCGCCGAAGGAGGGTCTTTTACAGTTCGCCGGGCGACGACTTCACCCCCAGAAGTCGCCGTTCCTAGTTTCCCCTGCGGGGACTTGGTGACCGGCTCCTGAAAGGAGCGGAAGACGATAAGGGCAAACTGGGTGACGTAGACCGGCGAGGCGATGGTGATCTCGACTGGTGGTGCCGAATAGTCGAAGGAGTACGTTGGCCCGTGAGATAGGCTTCAATTTTGCGGGGGCGCTCACCGTAGTGCGGGCATCAAGCATCAGGGTGGAAGCCGCGGAGACCTAGTTGCCGGTATTGACAGTTCCGGTATACGTGACCCGCTTCGCCACAGTGATAGCGGAGCGGACGGTTATCCGAGGTGCGCCACGTGCTTGCCTTGCTACCACTTTGTCTTGAGATAGATGGCTGATAGGTGGGTGGGCTCGAAAACCTTGAGCCGAGAGGTGGGCTCGAAGCAGTGTCGTGAAATGGCTGCATAGCCTGGTACCTTGGCCGCATAGCAGTATCTGTAGCCGGTGGCGCAGGGGATCGCAATGCCGCTGGGTATGTCAGGACTGGGGCCTCGGGAATCGGTGGTGCGATTGGGGCTAGGGGTGTGACGGCCTGCCGGACTTCTTGTCTGATTACATCCGCGAGGGCTGACACAGGTGGATGGGATCCCACTGCCTGCAGCTGTCACAATACGTCCCGAGCGATACTTCGAATGAAGTCTGCGAGGGTCTGTCTCTCGCTGTCAGAGCCGATAGAGCATGTGGTGACCGGGATCTGGCGTTCGTATTGTGACGACCGCTGCTGCAGCGTACGTTCCATCGTAGCTGCCTCACCGATGAACTGGGCGACTGTCGTTGGTGGATTGCGCACGAGCCCAGCGAAAAGCTGTTCTTTTACTCCGCGCATCAAATTCCACACCTTCTTTTCCTCAAGCATGGCAGGGTCCGCGCGCTTGAAGAGCCGAAACATGTCCTCGACAACCATGGACACGCGTTCGTTCGGCCGTTGGTTTCTGCAGGATATGGCTTGTTCAGCCCTCTCCTTCCTTTCGGTGTTGCGATAGGCGTCACGGAGCTGTCGGCTAAACTCTTGCCATGTTGCAAAGGAGCCCTCGTGGTTCTCGTACCACGTCTTCGCAGAATCCTCCAAGTAGAAGTAAACTCGGCGCAGCTTGCGAACATCGTCCCATTCGTTGATACTGGCAACCCGATCAAAGTGGTCTAGCCAGTCATCAACATCCTCGAAGATGTCTCCATGGAACGGCTTTGGTGTTTGTGGCACGTGAAAAACATGGGCGAGAAGAGAATCATGGGCATCGCTGGTTTGGACCACCTGGCTTGTCATCGCAGTTGCCATCTTTCTGGGTGTCGATGCCAAGGGACGAAGTTCAGAGGGTAACCCACGCAGGCGGCGGCTGATTCTTGCTCTCGGAGATGTAGCTGTCTCCACGATGGCCGACGCAGCCGAAGTACACATACCCAGCGTCTCCACCAGTAATGTCACGAACGAAACAAGACCTGCAGCCAGGAGTTCACTTGAACCAGAGCAACGAAGATGTTCTCTTCTCCTTCGCGCCCAAAAACGCGTATGAGCCACAGTGGCTCGTTCATCAATGGTGGCAATATATATATATATATATATATATATATATATATATATATATATATATATATATATATATATATATATATACATATATATATTCATGCCTTGAAGAAGATGGGGCTCCCGTCGAAACGTCGACAGAATAAACAGTTATGTGAAAGCGCATCTACTTTTATAATTATATATATATAGGAATAAGTGAGACAGAGACAGCACCCTTGCTGCAGACCAGCTGTTCTATTCTCCGCTTCCTCTTCCTCTACTTCGCTCACTATGCTCCCCAGACGCAGCTATTCCCGAGCTCCACTACATCTACATTACACTCGGCCACGCAGTGAAATTGCCTTTGGAAGGCGGCATTGACTGTTGCGCACCGTTCTGTTCTGGCCACGAAGGGAGTTGGTCTGATTAGGTGGAAATGATGTCGCTGTTGGGCGGTACTGGCTGTGCCTGGGTGGTCTCTCTTCGGCATGCCACTACGGGTAGTGTCGGCGTGTCGATGTCTCAGGTGGGCGGCATTTGCAGTATCTTTGTAGCCACAGGTCTTGGCCACGTTTCGGCTTTGCTGGCATATTTTATGATCGTTCTGGGGGTCTACATTGACTGTGGCATTGTGGTTGCTTGTCTCGGCCATGCTGGCATCTGGCTATGGAACTGCCGATGTTGACTCAGGTGGGCACATCAGTAGACAGACGCGTCTCCGCCGTTTGAAGTAGTGCATCTACTTCGCGTCCATGCAGAACCACGACGCGAGGAAGTCGTAATGTACGGCACTACTAAAACAGGGGCGTGTAACTAGCGTGTGTTATACGTAAGTAAGGACACATATAAGGGATTGACTAGTTGAGGCCTTGTCGCAAAGATGGCAGTAGAATACATGGACTTGTCTTCGATGTGTTTAGTCGCGTTAGTCGAATTGGATTCCTCGATCTCAGCCAGAGCGTGATTGCCATCCACACATCCGGGCGGTGACGGTTCTCGAGTCAGCAGTAGCTGTCCTGGAGGGCCTGAGAGCACTTTGATGGCTGTGGTGAACTTGTTCTGTTCCTTAACGTGGAGCACGTCAGGCACAGGAATAACTGGAATCTGCATGTCTTCAAGCACTGGTGGATATGGAAATCACATCGCGAACAGCTGGGGCTTCTGAGTCGAACTTTTGTCTAGTGGGGCACGAGTCGCGGAATCCAAAAGGTGTGGCATGGAGTCCTACTTGCGGCCGGTATCGGTGTCGAGCACGTCTTCTTCACCCGCAAATTGGTCTGCACAGTTGCTCCGGGAAACAGATGAACAATGAAAGTACTTCCCCTCACCAACTAGCTCTCCGAAAGTGAGCTGCTTGTGGTCGGGTAAATCTGCACAGTCGGTACAATGTCTTTCCCGAGCTTGGATGCCGAGAGGTGCACTGTCGAGTTGTTGAATTGCAGAGCCGCCATCCGTGGTAGAGCTTGGGTCATAGCCAATGCGTTCGAAGGCTGCAATGAGCTTGGTGCGCCAGCCCACCCAGGACTGCTGTCGCACCCCCTCATATTTGTGCTACGCCACGGCACCATCTCGAAAGCGAGCAATGTCAACGCATGATTTGTGTTGGTCCGTCATATTCCCGCGAGCTCCAAGGGCGTTGACTGTAGCCACCCAGCCGACGGCGTCGTCCTGGAACCTGTCGAATTCCGGTGGTTCGCTGACGACTGGTACTGGTGGGTCGGCACGTGAAAACGCAGAGAATACTGAGTCGAAGGAATCGATCTGGTTTGAGAGCTGCACGAGGGCGCTTCAGCTCTCTGCGTTGTTGAGATGAGCAAGCCTCAAGGTCTTGTGAGGTGACTGCATCCAACATGCGTCCACTTGCACTCAGAACTGGTAAGATGGCAGGGAACAGCGTGGAGTTCGTCGCTGTAACAGCGTTGACCGCGACATAGAGACGCGCGATGGTACGCCACAGCTCCATGGCACTGTCGCATGAGGCCTCTGAACCGCTTTGGTTCGCGTCCGCAGAGTACGCGGCTCTAGTAGTACTCACGGTGGCATCACGCACGTTCAAGGAAGCATAAACAGCGGTTCTTGGCGGCTAATAAGTTGGGAGAGTACTCGCAACGGATTGCAGGCCATGGGAGGCTCGAACAGCATTCCCAAAGGACAGGAGCCCATGCGTATTACGGCCGTGAAGTGATAGCATAGTGTCCATTGGGTGATGCCCTGGTACCACAGGGGAGGCATGGACGCCGTCCACTGATGGTCTGGTGGGAATCTGAAGGGGCAGACGGGCTGATGACTCTATCGTGAAAGAAGCATGAACGGCGTTCCTGGATGGAGAAGCCCGCGCTGCCGACGAACCATAAGGCTACGCGCAGATGGCTTGAGCCGCAAGGTTCAATTGTCGAGCTGCGCCATTGTAAAGGAATAGATGAGACAGAGACAGCACCCTTCCTACAGGCCGGCTGCTGAATTCTCCGCTTCCTATTTCTCTACTTCCCTCACTATGCCCCCCGAACGCACGCTCCACTACCCCTACATTACAATATATATATATATATATATATATATATATATATAGTAACGTGGTCAGTGACTTCTGTATAAACGCAATTACAGAGGATCAAGCTCAGGCGAGAACCACAATGGCTGATTGGCACACTCGCGCACCTGTCAGCTGATTCTGTCCTTCATCTTCCTTTATTTTGTAACAGGACCCCCGGGCGTTGGAGCGCCGTTTCGGCACGAGTCTGAAGAAGTGCGACAGAAGTAGGGTTTCATGCCCGAAACATGAACTATGTCAAGTGACGAACTTGGTGACGTATTGGAGTGCAATGGCGCTATCTCGTAGTTGACGTCACTAATTTGACGTAAGACTAAGTTAGGTCCTGCGTATCGAAAGAAATCTTTTTCGAAGAGACCTACACGGCGACACGGTGACCAGTGGAGCACGCGGTCACCTGGGGCAAACGTTATATTACGATGCCAGTGGTTGTAGCAGGCTTTTTGCACATCCTGTGACCTGGTGAGACGAGACTGGGCAACTTGACGAGCCATGTGAGCCCGATGAATGGCTTCGCGAGTGTACTCGCAAGCAGATGGCTTAAGAGGTAAGGTGTTTTCTAATGGCAATATGGGGTCGCGACCATACAAAAGATAAAAAGGTGAGAATCTCGTGGTGTCATGTCGAGATGAATTATATGCGAAAGTCACATAGGCCAATGTGGTGTCCCAGTCACGATGATCTTCGGAGACGTACATCGAAAGCATCTCTGTGAGCGTGCGGTTAAGGCGTTCAGTTAGGTCATTAGTTTGTGGGTGGTAGGCCGTAGATAGCTTATGCGCTGTGGCACACGATCGAAGGAGGTCGTCGACAATTTTGCACAAGAAAGAGCGACCGCAGTCTGCAAGCAGCTGTCGGGGTGCACCGTGGTGTAAGATGACGTCATGAAGAAGAAAATCTGCGACGTCAGTGGCGGAACTGGTTGGCATGGCCTTTGTTATCGCGTAACGGGTCGCATAATCTGTGGCGATGGCGATCCATTTATTTCCCAGTGTCGTCGTCGGAAAAGGGCCAAGAAGGTCGAGTCCCACGCGATGAAACGGCTCAGAGGGGACTTCGAGATGGTGGAGCTGTCCAGCTGGCAGCAAAGAAGGTCTTTTGCGGCGCTGGTAGAGGTCGCAAGTGGCGACATATCGACGCACGGTGTGGCACAGTCCTGGCTAGAAGAACTGACGTCGGACGCGGTCGTATGTGCGGGAAACACCAAGGTGTCCCGCTGTTGGTGCGTCGTGAACTTGTTCAAGTATGGCAGGCCATAGATGACGGGGAATGACAAGCAGAAGCTCAGGGCCTTCAGTGCTGACGTTGCGGTGGTAGAGGATGCCGTCATTCAGCACGAGCATACGGGATTCGGCGTCATGGCTGTCATACTGGATGGCGTCGATGATGGTGCGCACTGACTCATTCCGTCGTTGTGCAATGCGCATATCGCTGATATCAGTAAACGCCATCATGCTGCATTCTAGGTCAGTCACAACGGGATCAGGAGGGTCCACCAGATGACGAAAAAGACAGTTTGCGTCCTTGTGCAAATGGCCGGACTTGTAGCGGACGCTAAACGAAAATTCCTGAAGCCTCAAAGCCCAGCGACCCAGACGTACAGTCGGGTCCTCCAGAGAAGTCAGCCAGCAGACTTTGTTGATTATTGATTGATACGTGGGGCTTAACGTCCCAAAACCACCATATGATTATGAGAGACGGCGTAGTGGAGGGCTCCGGAAACTTCGACGACCTGGGGTTCTTTAACGTGCACCCAAATCTGAGCACACGGGCCTACAACATTTCCACCTCCATCGGAGCCAGCAGACTTTGTAACAATAAAATATATATAAATATAAATATATATATATATATTTATATTTATATATATATATATATATATATATATATATATATATATATATATATATATATATTTATATATATATATATATATATATATATATATATATATATATATATATATATATATATATATATATATATATATATAATATATTGTTATGGCGTTTATTAGCAGGCACACAGCGAGTATACACAATGGCGACAGTAACAGCCAAGCACGGGCTCTCAGCGCGAGCGGCGTCCTTTTTTTGGGTAGACGCACTAGAGAACACTTGAGAGTTTGACCCACTTCAGTGTTCGGCGGCTTCTCTACAATTACCCCGGGGTCGAAGAGGGAGCCGCCTGGCGACCTAACAGCTTGTCACTACGAGCGGGTCATAGTAAGCTTCCGGCGCTCCACGTTGACTATGTCGCGCCCGCGACGGCGCATGTCCGAAGATTGTTCAATTGGCTCGACAAGATAGTTGACTGGAGATGTGCGCTCGATCACACTGTAGGGACCTTCATATTTCGGGAGTAGTTTGGAAGAAAGGCCAGCTACAGAGGTCGGGATTGAGAGCCATACAAGGGAACCAGGAAGGAACGTGGGTTCAGATGTGGCGGAGCCATCACGAATACTCTTCTGCTGCTCTTGCTCATTCGTCGTAAATGTCTTGGCCAGCTCGAGACACTCTTCAGCAAGCCTGGCTGTCTCGGAAATAGGTGCACACTCAGATGAATCCGGCGTGTACGGGAGTATCGTGTCGATGGTGTGTGACGGGTGCCTTCCGTACGGCAAGAAGAAAGGGGAAAACCGGTCGTGCTTTGAGGGGCGGTGTTGTAGGCGTAGGTGACGAAGGGAAGTATAGTATCCCAATTCGTATGGTTGGCGGCGACGTACATCAAAAGCATGTCGCCGAGGGTGTGGTTAAAGCGTTCGGTGAGACCATCCGTCTGCGGGTGGTAAGCAGTTGTTTTGCGGTGGACAGAATGGCACTCCGTGAGAATGGCTTCGACGACTTCTGACAATAAGACACGGCCTTGATCGCTGAGAAGCTACTGAGGTGGACGGTGGCGCAGTATAAATTGATGCAGTAGGAAAGACGCAACATCACGCGCAGTAGCCGCAGGGATAGCGGCGGTTTCGGCGTATCGCGTTAATTGATCTACGGCGACGATGGCCCAGCGGTTACCAGCCGACGTCAGAGGAAGCAGTCCATACAAATCGATACCTATGCGCCCAAACGGACGCTCAGGGCAAGGTAACGGTTGCAGACTGGCTGGCGACATGTGTGCTGACGGTTTGCGGCGTTGGCAAGCGAGGCAAGAGCGAACGAACTGCTGCACGTAGCGGTACATCCCGCGCCAGAAGTAGCGTTGTCGAATGCGACGGTAGGTTTTGAATACCCCAGAGTGCGCGCATTGCGGATTAGAATAGAAGGATTCACATATCCCTGACCGCAGACTGCGTGGTATCACGAGTAACCACTGCCGGCCATCGGCGTCGTAATTACGTCGGTGTAGAAGGCCGTCACGGATGGCGCAATGACAAGCTTGACGACGCGAGGCACGCGTGGATGGCGTTGCGGATGGATCAGAGAGCAAGTCGATGAGCGGGCCGATCAAATTATCCGTTCGCTGTTCGGTAGCGATGATGTCAACATCAATGGCAGAAACAGCAGCCGAGGATACTGAGCAGAGCATATCACCTTCAGGCAGAGGGGAGCGCGAGAGGGCGTCGGCGTCAGCATGCTGGCGTCCATTGCGGCACAGCACGCGGATGTCGTAGTCTTGTAAGCGAAGAGCCCAACGGGCGAGACGGCCTGAGGGATCCTTCAATGATGAAAGCCAGCATAGTGCATGATGGTCGGTGACGACATCGAATGGGCGAAGATACAAATAAGGTCGAAACTTTGTAAGGGCCCAGACGATCACCAGGTACTCTTTCTCCGTGACGGTGTAGTTTGTCTCGGCTCTCGTGAGCGTACGGCTTGCATATGCAACGACATAATCGAAGAATCCGGGTTTGCGCTGCGCCAGGACAGCGCCGAGGCCTACACCACTGGCGTCTGTGTGCACCTCCGTCGGGGCCATAGGGTCGTAGTGGCGTAGAATGGGAGGAGACGTCAGCAAATGGCGGAGCTTCGCGAACGCGTCATCGCACTAAGACGACCACGAATTGAGGGGCCCGTTACTTCCAAGGAGCTTCGTCAGCGGTGATATAATCGTAGCAAAGTTTCGTATGAAGCGTCGGAAGTATGAGCACAGGCCCACGAAACTACGCAGTTCTTTGACGGACGCAGGTTTGGGGAATTCAGCCACGGCTCGAAGCTTGGCTGCGTCAGGAAGAATGCCATCCTTAGACACGACGTACGCTAGGATGGTGAGTTGCTGTGCTGCAAAGCGGCACTTCTTCAGATTTAGTTGCAAGCCGGCATTGCTCACACGTGCGAAAACTTCTTTCAGACGTTGGAGATGCGTGGAGAAATCTGGGGCGAACACAACAACGTCATCGAGGTAACACAAGCACGTGTGCCATTTCAAGTTGCGCAGAACGGTGTCCATCATGCGCTCAAATGTCGCAGGTGCATTACACAGACCAAACGGCATGACGTTAAATTCGTACAAGCCTTCGGGTGTGATGAAGGCAGTCTTCGGTCGAGCGTCATCAGCCAAGGGTACTTGCCAGTACCCCGAGCGCAGATTGAGAAAAGAAAAAAATTGGGCTCTGTGAAGGCTCTCAATTGCGTCATCGATGCGCGGCAGTGGGTAAACATCCTTGCGAATGATCTTATTGAGCCGTCTGTAGTCCACACAGAACCGCACAGAACCATGTTTCTTCGCGACGAGAACAACAGGAGACGCCCATGGACTGTCCGAGTGCCGAATGACATCGCGTTTGAGCATATCATCAACCTGCTCGTTAATTTCCCGACGTTCAGCAGGTGACACGCGGTAGGGACGTTGCCG
Organism: Rhipicephalus microplus; assembly: GCF_043290135.1. NCBI lineage: Eukaryota > Metazoa > Arthropoda > Arachnida > Ixodida > Ixodidae > Rhipicephalus > Rhipicephalus microplus. The sequence goes on along the minus strand of NC_134706.1, from coordinate 36,953,540 downwards.
TAATGGTGGATGGGCACCAGTGTCGATACTATGTGTAACAGCGGACGCGCGACTGAGAGAACTTCGCCCGACATTGAAAGAAGATTGATATTCTCGCAGCAGGTCCAGAAGCTGAGAACGCTGTACCGACGTAAGATTTTCATCAATGTAGGGGCCAAATACACCAGGAGATGATGAATCATAAGTGGAAACAGCGCTGATGGTACACGAACTGGGACAACGCGAGTCATCAGGTGCGTCCAGGACTTTTGCGTTATCCACTGGTTCCACTCTGCCGAGACATTCCCCTCGAACCAAGGTAATAGTGTACGGGGATGGGTTGGTCACAAAAATAGTGGCATTGCTCTGGGTGATTTGCATGGTCGCGAAAGGTACTAGCAACCCTTTCCTTCGGCAAGTACGGTCGGATAGCGAAACGAGTGCAATTGTGTCGGAGAGTCCAGCGCAGTAGACAGATACACCCATCTCCGAGCTTGGAGGCACTATGGTATCGTCTTTCACGAGAATCTTACTCAGTTTCGAGGGACTGTCTTCCAGCGTCAAATGCGAGAAGGGTGAGAGTTCAATTTTGGCAGCGGCACAATGGATGACGGCGTCGTTGCGGGAGAGAAAATCCCACCCCAGGATGACGTCATGAGAGCATGCAGGAATGATGATGAATTGGCTGACATACAGAACGTCCTGAACGACAACGCGAGCTGTGCACTCTGCTGAAGGATGGATACGATGTGAACCGGCAGTACGAAGGGACAACCCAGAAATCGGCGTCGTTACTTTTCGAAGCAAGCGGCAAAAGTTTTCGTCCATAACGGATACTGCAGCTCCAGTGTCAATAAGAGCAGATGCATGAACACCGTCCACAAGCACGTCTATGACATTAGATGGGCGGCTCTGAGAGCTTTTACATCGCAATAGCATCGCAGTCCTTGCCTCGGGGACTGCGACGACTAGTTTTCCCGCTCATGAGTAGCCGAACTTGGCCTCATGGGGGACAGGGAACGACGTCGTGGAGACGGCGACCTTCGAGGAGATGGACCTGGGCGAGACGGCGGTGGCATAGACGGTGGTTCGTCGTGATAGGGACGGCTGAAGTGGCCAGCAATAGGCGAAGAAATCGGAGCCGGCTGTACACGATGGCAATAACGGGCTACGTGACCGGCGTAACCGCAGGCATAGCAGATGGGCCGGTTGTCGGGTGTGCGCCATCGGTTCGCTGGGGTAGGTTTTGTCCATGACGCAAGAGCCGATGGACGGAACGGTGGCTCGAAAGGATGCAGGGGGTTCTGGAGCTGAGTCTGAGAGGTCACGTCAACATACGTAGCCGGCATAGCCGCTGCAAAAGATGGAGGTCGTGCAACAGCTTCGGCGTAAGTCAGTGGGGCGGGTGGTTGAACGACTGGAGGTGGCCTGGTGACCACTTGGGCGTAACTTGGGGCGCAGGGGCCAGAAGCTGTTATGGTTGGTACGCAGGCATGACCTCCGCTATTTCCTGCTCAATCGCTCGGTGGATGGGTGGAAGAATGGTAGTGGCCGATTGTTGAGCAGCCGGTGGGTGGGCAAAGGGCAGGAGAGAGAACTGCCGCGCGATTTCCTCACGTATGAAGGACTTGAGGTCTGCCAGCAGTGCCACCTGATCACAGCTCGCCTCTAAGCCTGCAAGCCCTGCATCTCGTGGTGTGGAGCGACGGGTCATCGAACTCTGCCGGCGGAGCTCCTCGTAGCTCTGGCACAGCGTGATGACCTCAGCTACTGTGCCTGGGTTTTTGGGAAGCAGCATCGTGAAGGCATCATCGTCAATGCCCTTCATGACGTTCCGGATCTTGTCTGATTCGGACATGCTGTCGTTGGATTTCTTGCAGAGGTCCAGGACATCTTCTATGTAACTGATGAATGATTCACCGGCCTGCTGAGCGCGTTCGCGTAAGCGCTGCTCGGCTTGCAGCTTACGAACGGCAGGGCGGCCAAAAACATTGGTGATAGCGGTCTTGAAATTGGACCAGGTTGCGAAATCAGACGCGTGGTTGTTGTACCACAAGCTTGCAACGCCCGGAAGGTAGAACAACAAGTTTGTCAACTTGCCGTCCTCGTCCCATTTGTTGGGGACGCTCATGCGCTCGTAAATAGCGAGCCAGTCCTCCACGTCAGTGCCATCGGCGCCCGTGAAGATGGGTGGATCTCGGATCCTGGGGACACCGGGACAAGGGGGTGGCATGGGAGGAGGCGTTTGCTGAGAGGCGTCGGGGGACATGGTAGATTGCAGGGTACGTGAGCGCAGTTCCCAGGGCATCAAAGGGGATCGTAGCACTCTCCACCAATTTGTTATGGCGTTTATTAGCAGGCACACAGTGAGTATACACAATGGCGACAGTAACAGCCAAGCACGGACTCAGCGCGAGCGGCGTCCTTTTTTTGGGTAGACCCACTAAAGAACACTTGAATGTTTGACCCACTTCAGTGTTCGGCGGCTTCTCTGCAATATATATATATATATATATATATATATATATATATATATATATATATATTGTGGAGAGAGAGAGAGAGAGAAAGAGAGAGAGAGATAATGAATCCAGAGGTTTGTCGTTCAGAGCCACTCTTTGCACAATACTTCACTTACAAAGCGATCTTCAAGCGGCAAGAGCAGTGATTTTGGTATTGCAAAACAATGATTTATTGTTGAAAAATATATTGTCTTTTTTGTCCAATTCATATAGGCGCCCTATACGCCCTCCATACTTAGACGATATTGTAAGCACAATAATGACAACATTTGACCTTCATCTTCTTCATCTGTACATAATCATCATCTCGAAAAATGTCATCTTCGTTCTTAGGGTTGATCAGGCGATTCGGCCTAATAAACGCCGTCGAGACTCCAACGCTGCTACTGCGTTACAGAGTGGTGGAAGCGGCTTTGATCCCCAAGTCCTCTCCGACGTCACATTCCCCTGGAGCTTCGTTCGTGTCGCCGCTTGCTTCTCCCGTCCGCTGTCATGGCTCAAAACCCGCTGCCCGGAACAACCAGCATCCCTGTTCAACAAACCATTCCTGCGTGGATCATCTACGCCCGGCAGCGCGACCCACCCATCTTCTGTGGTCTTCCATGCGACGACGTCGAGGTATGGCTAAAAGAATACGACATGACCAGTGTTTATAACCAATGGGATGAGTCTCAAAAACTTCGTCACGTCGCCTTCTATCTGTTCGATGTCGCGAAAACGTGGTTTTTAACCATGAGAGCAGCTTCCCGGATTGGCCTACTTTTGCTCAACAAGTCTGTAGCATTTTTGAGAAACCGAACATCTATTCTGAAGTGTCGAAACGAAAGCTTGATGGGCGTGCCCAACATCCCGGGGAGACGTACACTTCGTACATTGAAGACGTCCTTGCCCTTTGCCACCGCGTGAACTCGGCGATGACACAAGCTGATCGTGTTCGCCATATCATCAAAGGTATAGGCCACGACGCGTTTAACGCTCTGGCTGTTAAAAACCCCACCACCATTGAGGACGTCATCACGACATGTCAGCATCTTGATGAACTCCAAGCCATTCGATTGCACCAAGACTACCCAGACGCCAGTGACAGCCGGCCTTCCTCGGATGCGGATTTGTGTGTGATGATTCGCACTCTGATTCACGACGAACTTCAAGCGCAAGGGTTGTCATGTGCACCCGCCCCTCGGCCTCACTCTCAATCTGCTGGTCTGCGTGACATCATCAAAGAGGAGCTCTCATCCATGGCTGGCGCTCTCCCATCGAACACTACGGCGCCACCAACACCACCCATGACGTATGCGCAAGTCGCTGCCATGCAACTTGCCTTGGTTCAGCACGTGCATCCTGTTCCTGCGCAGTCCAACGTGGCAGCATTTGCACCACACTCGCCTTTCCCAGACCCAGTACCAGCGCCTGTGACAGCTCCAGCACACTACGCCCCCTGGCGCTCGCCCCGCCCAATATGTTACTATTGTGGCATTCGGGGCCATATTTCACGATTTTGCCGCAAGCGCCAGCAGGACGAACGCCGTGGCTACGATGTTTACGAAAGGGATTCGGAGCCGTCCCCGAACCAGTACCAGCGACGCCCTACGACACGTTCCTTCTCTCCGATTACTCCACTCGCCGCACCTCGCCCCTGCTATCCCGGACGCCGCCGGTCCCCTTCACCTCTGCGAAGCTCAACATCTCCTCTGAGACCGGTTGTACCTACTTCTGACTACCACTCGGAAAACTAGCTGGTGCAGTTTTTGGACGGAAAGCTGCATCACTCGAACAAACACCAAGACCTTCATAGGGCCCAGCCAACTTGTTATTAGTGTATGCGGAAGGGGTACCAGTTCAGGCATTGGTCGACACGGGGGTTATTCATGCGGATTTGTGTACTCGTCTACGTAAGGTTACTACACCTTATACTGGCACTCTCTTACGTAGCGCAAATGACTCGCAGATACAGCCATCAGCACAGTGCACCGTTACAGTTTTCATTGATAGGATCCGGCATCATATTCAGTTTGCCGTGCTGGCTTCTAGTGCTTTTATGCTTATTTTAGGATGGGACTTTCTTTCTGATGCTGCTGCTTCCATCTCTTGTCGACAACGACTCATACATACGCGATAGACGGATGATATTTCCCCGAAATCGTCACGTGACCGGCTACGAACAGCCAATGACTTCCTTCTGCCACCTAACCACGAGCATGTTATCACGGTTATGTCTGACTCCGTTGACCATGGTGACGTCCTAGTCAGTCCATCAGCCCATTGTTGATCCAGAGGGATTGCGCTTTCATTGTGTCTCGTCCGCTTCTCCAACGGCATCGCATTTCTCGCAGTACTGAATATCACCAATGAGCCGATTCTGCTGACCAAGGGCACTGTTGTAGTTTCCAGCGTGGGCACACAACCTATCTCTGTAGTGACTTCGGATACTAGTCCGCTGGAATCACGTTCAATACCTACAGATGCTCCAACTACTACGGCCCTCGTCAATGCTATCATCACGGATCTCACTCCCCCGCAAGCAGACGAACTACTAGCGTTGTTGTCTAAGCATAAATTTTTTTTCGACGTACATTCCACTGCTCTAAGCCAGACTTCTGCGGTGGCTCATCGCATACACACCGACAGAACCTCTAACGTCCGTCGTCGACCATACCGTGTTTCTTCCAGCGTACGCGAGATCATCGACAAGCACGTTGCTGATATGCTCAAGCAAAACATCATCCACCCCTCCTCAAGCCCTTAGTCGTCACCCGTCGTTCTCGCACGAAAAAAAAATGGTTCGGTGCGATTCTGCGTTCACTACCGCGCATTAAACAAAGTAACCAGAAAAGACGTATATCCCTTGTCTCGCATTGATGATGCCTTCGATTCCTTACAAGGAGCGGAATATTTTTCGAGCCTTGACCTGCGCTCCGGTTATTTGCAAATTCCTATGCACGAGGATGACAAGGAACAAACTGCCTTTGCCACACGCGACGGACTTTACGAATTTAACGTAATGCCTTTCGGCTGCTGCAATGCGCTAGCAGCGTTTGAACCGCTGATAGACACTGTGTTGTGGGGCCTTAAGTGGAAAACATGCTTATGTTACCTTGACGACATCGTCATATTTTCGTCAACATTCGAACAGCACTTGCAGCGCCTAGATAAAGTTCTGACGTGTCTCGCAGCTGTTGGCCTTCAGCTCAACATCAAGAAGTGCCACTTTGCTAGCAAAAGTATTAAAGTACTTGGACATCTCGTCAGCAAAGATGGAATCCAGCCTGATCCCGACAAGATTACCGCCGTTCTTCACTTCCCGGTGCCTCAACGCGTCAAAGAGCTCCGAAGCTTTCTTGGCCTTGCTTCGTACTTCCGGCGCTTTACACGAGACTTCGCCACCATTGCTGCGCCACTTCACCAACTCCTTTCTTCGGGAGCGTCATACGTATGGTCGGACGAATGCCAAACGGCTTTTGACACCTTGAAACGTGTCGTCAGGTCTGAGCCAGTGCTTTGTCATTTCGATAACGCCACACCCACTCTCCTCCATACTGATGCCAGCGGACACGGACTCGGCGCTGTACTTTTGCAACGAACAGAGCGTTATGACGAACGTGTGATCGCATACGCTATTCGCACCCTCACAGCAGCAGAAAAAAACTACACCATCACCGAGCAGGAGTGTCTCGCCATTGTCTGGGCCATCCAGAAGTTTCAACCATATCTTCACGGCTGCCACTTTACCATCGTCACTGACCACCACGCTTTGTGCTGGTTGTCGACGTTGAAGAATTTGTCTAGACGTCTCGGTCACTGGATACTTCGTCACCAAGAATACGTGTTTGACGTTATCTACAAATCCGGTAAGAAACACAACGATGCCGATGCCCTTAGCCGCTGTCCTTTACAATCTTCATCAGGCACTCCTGGCCTGTCGCCAACTGTGAGTGAACCCATCAAAGTGTCTCCGTCAGTTCATTCACTCGCCGCTGTCGATTTTCTTTCTACCTTCGGCAACGAGACGTTTGCATCCCACCAACGCAGCGACACTTACTGCCGCTCTATAATGCAGCGCCTTGAAGGCTCCTCTCGTCCTCCCAACGCCCGCGCCCATCGACAGCTGCGAAACTTCAAGACTGAAAACTCAACCCTTTACCGCTCTGTCTTCCACCCCGAAGGACAGCGCTGGGTTCCTGTTGCTCCTCGTTCCCTAAGGGCGCAGATTTTGGGGGCGTTTCACGATGACCCCAAGGCTGGTCATCTCGGTTTTCAAAAAACCTATGAACGCATCTGCAGTCGTTTTGGCTGGCCTGGCCTTTCCAACTGCGTAGCGTGATATGTTGCATCATGCTCGCTATGCCAACGCCGCAAGCGACCCACTTCCTCCCCAGCCGGTTTTCTACAACCTCTTCCATGTCCTGACACTCCCTTCGATGTCATTGGGATTGAATTCTACGGACCACTACCAATATCAGCTAGCGGCTAGTGCTGGATTGTCACAGCAGTTGGCCACGTAACAAGGTACGCCGAAACAGCTGCCCTTCCTTCAGGATCAGCAGAGGACATAGCCACATTTTTTCTGGAGGCAATCTTTCTAAGACATGGTGCACCACGCATCTTATTGAGCGATCGCGGCAAGGCGTTTCTTTCGAAACTACTCGAACAAGTCCTCCACGCATGTAGTACGAATCATAAGATGACATCCAGCTACCATCCCCAGAATAACGGCCTCACAGAGAGCTTCCATCGAACTTTGACCGACATGATATCTATGTATATCAACGCCGACCACACCAACCGGGATATGATCCTGCCATTCGTGACTTTAGCGTACAAACCCGCTACGCAGCGCACCACGGGCTATTCCCCATTCTTTCTCATCTACGGCCATCAACCAACACCTCCGCTCAACAACTCCCTTTTTGACGTCCCTGTGAACTCGTCATTGTCATCGAGGGACCACTTAATCTCTCTCCTGGCCGATTGTCGCCGACGCGTCCACCTCAATACAAAGGCAAGCCAACAAGAGCGGAAGACTCGCTACGATGGCGTCCACCACGTACTCCACTTCAATACTGAAGACGAAGTACTGTTGTAGACCCGAACGTGGGTTGCCGGCCTGTGTGATAAGTTTCACTCACGTTTCATCGGCCCCTACGCTATAGTCGAGCAGACGTCTCCTGTTAACTATCGACGAACCCCTGTTGTCATGCATTCTGACGGCCGTTTTCGTGGTACAGAGGTTGTTCACGTGTCGCGCTTAAAACCATTCGTGCGCCGTACACCACCGTCACAAACAGCGGCCTAATTGGCCGCTTCCGCGCGAGGGGGAAATTAGTGTAAACACAATATTGACAACGTTTGACCTCCATCTTCTTCATCTGTATATAATCATCATCTCGAAAAACGTCGTCTTCGTTCGAAGTGTTGATCACGCGATTCGGCCTAATAAACGCCGCCGAGACTCAAACGCTGCTACTGCCTTAGAATAATATTATTTTACGCGCAAAACACACTTTTTGCTCAATACGATGCGCACATGCTGCAAGCAAAGGTCCCCAGCTGGTCTGTTACAAAAATAGAATCAATTTTTTTTTCGAACAATCGAACAGCACATGTTTTGAGACAGATGGTGCAAACCTGTGAAAACGATATTTATTGTTACCGAAGTTCACACATGGCACGTCGCGCCCATAAAGAACAGATTGTACTGCTGTTCGCAGCGGTTGCCTTTGTTGTATTTGAAACTACATCCCCATGGCGTAAGTAACCCACATAGTTCAGATAACAGGGCAAGACGTGCGTCTTTACAGACGGGTTCACAGTTAAAGGGCACATTTTAGTGCGCAGCATGTCTGGATTCACTTTTGTGGCAAAAGCATAGGAGCTTAGGTTTGCATAACATTACTGCTGGCTGACTGTTCTGAACTAATGCCGTGCACGAACGATGTTCACCCGCTATACTTGCAGTTATGAAGCCCGGTTTATGACAGGTGCTCATCGGAGTGTTTCCGTTAACAGTGGGCGGTACTGTACATTGTTTGAACAACTGTTTTTGTAGTGCCAACATGAATCATGTTATATAAATTTCAATTCAATAACCAGTGCATCTCTCTCATAATCATATCGTGGGTTTGGGACCTAAAACTAAAGATAGTACAATATTGTCAATTACCGACGTCTTCATGGGACCACTCTGGCTAAGTGTCTTCCCTCGTTTAATAAGCACTGCGTGCATACGTTAACATTTTAAGTGAAGCCTCTGTGAGTTACATATTTCCTGGCATAATGTGTCCACAACGCAACCACCACTACATTGTTGACGCGTGTACTCAAATAGGCTCAGGAAGGTGGGCAGGTCCTATGTGCAGTTTTACGTTATAATATGTTAACACCTTAGACATGTACAAATCAGAAACTCACAATAAGTTCAAAAAGTGTCAAAGAAGTAGCTATAATACTTTGTTATTTTAGCTGTGAAATTCTTAGTCAAGGCGCAGGAAAATTTGTGTTTTCTTACGGAGTGAATGCGAGGAATGCTTTTTTAATTAAGCTCCATAAACTCTTTGGTGCGCCGTAGGTGTTATCGCGGTAAGCCACGACTCCCCCCTCCCCCTTTTGACCAACAACTTAGCGCAATATTAAACGTACATTTCTTTTTGCGATGCACAAACGATCATTGAGATTTTTATCATTTTTCAAGATACCGAACAGCGAATATTCCCGTTAACCTCGCCGTACTTCATTCTTTTTTCTTTTTGTGCAGCACACGCTTACGGTTGTGGGCCAAACCAGGAAGCAAGGTGCAGCGGCAAAGGCAATACCTACGAAGCTCACTGCGGCAGTGACGGTATGAACGCCAATCAACACAGGCCGTCACAATGCCGTCTTCATTCCAGTTTCACATGCGTCTGCATCACCGGCTTCTACAGAAAAAAAACTGGTGGTTGCCGCCCGTGCGTCCGCATCGACATGTGCAATTAGTGCGCACCGCCTGTAACAAAATCCTGCCCCCATGATCTTATCGCAACTTCGGTTATTTGGTCTTCGTATTGGTTAGATGTCACAAGGTGGTATTTGCGCGCTGCTTCGCAACGAGCACGCTGCCGCGATTCCATCGTGCGAACACACAGCAGTGGAATAAATATGGCAACTACTTCTCGAGCATTTTGGTATTTTATTTTTAGTGTTTCAGTCATTATTCTAAGTGCCTTCACACCAATTAGTATTGTCTCTGCACCGTTATCCCTAGTTAGACATTGAAATACGGTGCAGGCTATTTTTTTTTTCTAAATGCGAAATGCGAAGCATTTGTTAGCGACATTGAGCCTATCTATCTATCCATCTATCTCTCCGTCTTTCTATCTATCCATCTATCCACACATCTATCTATCTATCTATATATCTATCTATCTATCTATCTATCTATCTATCTATCTATCTATCTATCTATCTATATATCTATCTATCTATATATCTATCTATCTATCTATCTATTCATCTATCTATCTATCTATCTATCCTCCTACGACTTTTAGCTGTCCTGGCCATTTAGATAACGGTATCGATACCAAACTTGGTATGACATAACATGACTGTATGAAGAAATCTGACTAGTCATAACGTGAAAATCATAACATGTATGTCATGAATGTCATGATTTACATTTCAAGGTCCTGCAGCTCTTGAGGTGGTTTCGTTCAAATGGCATGTTGCAAAACTGGTATGATATGGCATCCTTGCATGGCGAACACAAGCGACAGACCCTAACATGAAAATCATGACATGTGTGTAATGTAACAACATGGCTACATGCCACGCTCATGATGCGTTCGTGGCTGTTTCGCTAGCGTCACGTATACCAAATTTGGTATTGCGGTTCGTAAGTGGCTGACGAAGGTATGTGAATGGTGCAAACAGTAATTTTGAGATGCCTGTCATGCAACAACATTACTACATGCCACGCTCATGACGCGCTGGCGGCCGTTTCGCTAGCTTTACATATACCAAATTTAGTATTACGTGACGCCAATGGATGACGAAGGTATGTGACAGGTTCAAACATAATAATCGTGAGATGCGTCTCATGTGCCAACATGACTACATGCCACAGTCAAGGCTCCAATACATTTCGACGTGACGCGGTGCGCGTGCCCACCGGCGTTCATTTCTTCGCGCATTACCACGCCAGGCGCCGGTCCTACCATATACCCGCAGGCGCGAGCCACGCTGCGTTCTTTTGACGCATGTGCGTTTCAGTGCTTCCAGCGTCCCTCCCTCAAGAAAAGAGGGAGACGTAGTGTCGTCTAGGTGACGCATCGGCGCGAAATGCAGCATGTCGCACTTCGCGCCGTTTGACGTCGGGCCGCGCCGACGAACGCTGCTCGCGCCTCGCGTCAGCATATAGAGTGCTTGCGTTTCGCTAACGTTGCGTCGCTGTGGCCAGCGCGCGCACGCGTCAACGCTACATGGGAGTATATTAGGCCCTGCATGATGCGCTCGCGGCTGTTTTGCTCGCTCCACATATACCGAATTTGGTGTTAGGTGACTTCGTTGGATGACGAAGTGTGACTGGTGCAAACATGAAAGTTCTGACACGCATGTCATGTAAGAACATGACAACATACTATGCTCATGGAGTGGTCGCGGCCGTTTCGCTAGCTCGATGTACTAAATTTAATATCACATGACGTGAATGAATGACGAAGGTAAACTACACCTCCAAACATGATAACCATGTACGGCATCATTTACCTCCACCTCGTAACGTTGTGCTGATTTAAAGTGACATATCAAGATTTCTTATTTGTGCTTTGCATGTCATCGATTCCCACTGTACGTGTGATCTTCCAATTTTTTTTAATATTGCTTATGCCTGCTTATTTATTTTAAGAGCGAAGCTCCTAAGGCCGTGGGTCATGGAACGGAGAAAGAAGTATTTGCTCCGTGCCGTGGGTCGTTCCCTCTGTAGTAGTAGTAGTAGTAGTAGTAGTAGTAGTAGTAGTAGTAGTAGTAGTAGTAGTAGTAGTAGTAGTAGTAGTAGTAGTATATAGCCTACTCTATTTTATGAGTTTGTCAATAGACAGCGTTGTGTGTATATGTCCTTGGGAATAATGTAACTAGATGACGTTAGTGCATTTCGAAGCATATCCACGGGGTGAATGATGATGAACTGGGCTAAGCGTCCTTCCATCCGTCCGTGCGTTAGTCCGTTCGCCCGTCTGTCAATACGTTCGTCCGTCTGTTCGTGCTTCCGTCGGTCCGCGCGTGCGTCTGTCCACCATCCTTACTTCGGTCGATGCGTCCGTGCTTCTGTTCATCCATCCGTCCGTCCGTGCGTCCGTCCGTTCACCTGTATGTCCGTCCGTGCCGTCCATCCGTCCATGTGTTCTTTCGTGCTTCCGTCCGTCTGTCTCTCTGCTCGTCAATGCTTCCTTCCACCCGTCCATGCGTCCGTCCATTCATCCATGCTTTCATCCGGCCATCCTTCCCTGAGTACGTTCACTCGTCTGTCCTTCTACGACGCACAGACGGTTGGATGAAAGCACGGACGCTTCGCCTCATTCAACATCATTCACTCCATAGAAAAGCTGGGATTTTTTTTGTCTTCCTTGTATAATTAGCTTGTTATCGACATCATATGCGTTTCAATTGGTTATATTTCTAATAACTTGCTCGTTGTAGAATTGTTACGTCCGTACAATTTGTATGTACATTTGTTGCAAAGCAAGAACCATGTTGTGGATAGAAAAAGTTTTCAACGATTTAGAGTACTTGGTACTCCACTACGGGAAAGCAAAAAGCCGTCCCGTGGGACTCACAAATGAACACCAATAACACAACCGCATGAGCTTACGAACGCTGCGTTTCTTTATTGTAGTAAAGATAATACCACGCCATGTATCACAATGAGACGAACCTTCATTCTTAATGGCCACGCAACAATTGTTGACTATAAATAACTATTTATTTATTTGATTAATCTTGTCTATATTGGAATGAATATGTCTCACTGTAAACCCACTTTCAACTAGACGTTATCCATGTCTTTCTTTTCACACACATGTTCTCGACTGCAGTTATTTCCACCAAAGGTAGTTGACAGTTGGAACAATTTACGAGGTTCTGTTCGTAGATTGGCTCAGTCAAACTTCATAAAAGCACTGTTATGAAAATACTACCGCTTTAGTGGTGGTTTTTTACGTCATCTTTGAGGATTATTTGTTTTTGTAACAAAAATATTCTCCGTTTCTCCAGTAAACCTGCAAAGGGCTGTAGTGTTTGAAAGCTCTTGATAAGTCCAGTGGTCAGAGGAGGTAAGTATGGGTCTGTGTGGGGTGTCTTGCGTTTTTGTATTACTTTTACTTCAAAAATATGTACCGACTACACCCAAATGTTGTTTTATGTGTCGTTTTGTGTTCTGCGCCCCTCGGCAGGAAAACGAAATTCGGAGGTGAGCAGGGAAGGCACGTGCTCTATGTGCCACCTTTGGCTACGCCCCTGCCCCACTATAAACAGCTAAGATTTAAATAGATCAAGGCAGACAGACATATAGTGAAATACATTTCAACTAATAACTACGACTATAATCGTCCCGTCAATTTTGCTTTACGAATCCTTTCGCTCGCGGCCGCATAGCTCCGACCTTCTTACAGCACGTTATCACCGCTCAAGGACGGGGCGACGCTAATGGTGACGTCCATGACGAGGTCAGCGCCATTGCAGAGGCGCTCGGCCGTGCTCATGGTCAACACCAGGCCGTCTCCGCTCCGGTCGATGTCGGCCTCCGAGCGCAGGTTCCGGGTCCTGGCTGACCACGAAAGCCGGTGTTCGGCGCCGAGCAGTTCGAACCGGTACAGGAAGCGTCGCGCCTCCTCGCTCGACCCGACGAGCAGCACGGCGCCGAAGAAGTGGTTGCTCGAGGCCCTGTTGTTCCTCTTCCTGAGCATAACGACGAAGTCGCGGCCTAGGCACGTCTGCAGCGCCACCCAGCGGAAAGCCTCGACACGCCGAAAGTTTGTCGCCGTCACGACCACGTTTTCGCCTGTACGTTATTTGCGCGGAAAACGAACACTTAGTTAAAGGGCGTGTGTACAAGCACTACTTGTGTCCCGGTTCAAGTGCTTGTAAAGTTACGAAGTCATCATGTAAATAGCAACCTAATCTGCAAGCCTGACCGTTTGGCAGATCCTATATTGGTTAGATCGACTTCAACTAGGACTCGGTTTGGGTCTAGGCTTGATTCGCTTGGCTGCAAGTGGCCTGGTTGGTTTTATTAGCTGATAGATTGCTTAGTACACTGGTTAATCGGTTGAGTTATCGTCGGTTGGTTAGTCAATTGTCACAAGTAAGCCCGCCACCTTTCCGAGAGAAGGCTTACGTACTGATGTCCCTCAAACAAGTCGGTTGCCCATTGAATGGTCTGTCTGACAGTTTGACCAGCCACAGACAAACGGTCAGTCAGCCAACCATTGAGTCGTTTGTTCGTTATTTCATCTACCGGTTCGATTGACATTGCGTCCATCCGAAATTGTGTCTGTAGGTTCTCAGCGACTTGGTTCGTCTGTTCGTCGGTCTGACGGACATGGCCAACCCCGGACAGTGGCCAGTCATTAAGTTAGCCGTGACCAACTTTTTAACTATGTGCGGGTGAACGGTCTACACGCTAGTCGTTTGTTAGTCGGTCGGTTCTCGCGGTGTTCCTTGCTCAAATCGTAGATGGCCATATAACGCCCCTGACTGACCAATGCATCATCCGTCCACGGTCGGTTGGTCATCGGACTACTGGCATGTCTTTCCATCTATCGGACCAATTCAAGGATCGTCTAATGTTCTGTTGATTGGTCGATCAGATCGCGTGCAGTTAACTTTCAATCGGGTTGGGTAAGATTGGGTTGGATAGTTTGTAGGTTTCGTCCGACAACACTGGCAATAAACTAAGTTCATCTAGAAACGTTGAGTAATACGCACGGTGACCAGGGTTAGTTATTACTGTTCAGCCAACGGCCCCGCGTAATAAAGGGCGGGACTGTACCACGTGATTTTTTAAGCGAAAAGAGAAGAATGAACCATGCAAAGGCATCGAATTTTCTAATCTTCGCGAGCTTCAGAGAGGCTCACTGCGTACCTTCCAGAAATTAAATTATAGTCATGGAAGAAAGTGAAGTGTGCAAACAGTGAGACAAGAGTGTATCCCAAGGAAAGAGAACCGCTGGTGACTTTCTGTTCTCATGAGTTTTTTTTGTGCTATTCGTCTGGTGCTCCTGCCAATTTCGATCAAATACCTCGACTTTCTGCCATAGCTTGTACTCGCTTACCTCCTCAAGAAGGTATACACTGTAAAGATATCCATGTCTATGTTTACAGATGGCAGACACGCTAACTCCCAATAACTCCACGGATGTCAAGGAAAGTCGTCTCCGAGAACATCTTGTGAAGTAAATTTTGCAGGTGCCTGTAACATTCTGGAGTATCTCATTCACGCCAGCCTAAAATAGATAAGAAACAGGCCAAGGAGTGGCTGAATTTGCAAAATAAGTCCTATCCTACTCCTACTCAGCTACATATGAGGGTTTCGTAACATTACCCAGACCACGGTGTAAGAATAATTTGTACAGCATGGCCCATGCTCGAAAGAAGGCTTCCCTTGGTGTCACTGAAACAGCAATATTCTAAAACCGGCACGGGAGACGTGACGTTTATATCCACATTTATCTTATCAAAACTTCACGTGTCGGTTTTTTTTGTTTATTTATGCACACCAGCAACCATTGCACGTCGTTATCACATTTAAGTCGAATAACCGCAACTTGTAATAAAAGGCGCCACCGTGGTGTACGAGTACTTTCAGCAGCTGCATCCATGACGTCACGTGCAAAACACATAAACGTACTCTGTGCAAGCCCAAGAGGACTCGTCAAGTCGCATATTAGGAGTGTGTCTTTCACAGCTGACCTCACAGAACCTATCCGAGAGCGATGGCGGAAAACGCTGCTCCGCACCGATGTACAGGGCCAATCCTGTCATATCCAGAATGTCTGGGATGCCACTAGGGGACAAGGTCTTCCGTCCTCCACCTAAGTAGTCAGACCTAATCTAACAACAAGGCAGATCTCGAAATAAAATTGTTTCATTCACTGACTCGCTCACTCGCTCGTACTACCTCTGCGCATCACTCTGTGTCGTCTGTTTATTTATGCGAATGCATTTCTTAGTCGGGCTATGTCCGGCATCCGGTGTTGTCCGCGTTTGTGTCCGCGCGCCAGCAGGTGTTGTCTCTCTGCTCTCACTCCCTCTCCCATTGCAACAGCTGCGGGTTAGCGCGCTTATCATCACCCCTAGCAACCGAAGCATGTGGTGTGAGAGTGTAGGAGAAAATAAGTGCAGTGCTTCCCCTCAGTTTCTCTCGCCGTCCGCTCTCTCTCCTGCCTGTACCGCACTCTTTCGTCCGCTTGCGCCTCACTATAGACCATTCGCTGGTTGGGCGTCTCTCAAGATGATGGCAGAAGTCGATTGATTGATATGTGGGGTTTAACGTCCCAAAACCACTATATGATTATGAGAGACGCCGTAGTGGAGGGCTCCGAAAATTTAGACCACCTTGGGTTCTTTAACGTGCACCCCAATCTGAGCACACGGGCCTACAACATTTCCGCCTCAATCGGAAATGCAGCCGCCGCAGCCGGGATTCGAACCCGCGCCCTGCGGGTCAGCAGCCGAGTACCTTAGCCACTAGATCACCGTGGCGGGGCAATGATGGCAGAATTCGGTGAGGGCGAAGGTCTAACGGCAACAGTACAATCTCTCAGCGCAAGAAATGCATTCGCATTTGCTCACAATTCCCTTCGGAGAGGTGAGGGTATTTTTATTTTGCCCTGCAGCGCTTCGCAAGCATGGAGACCTGTAAAGCTTGCAAAAGCTGTCCGTCTCGTGAAATGCGGCGCAGTTAAAGTTTTTATAAATGAACACGAGCCAGGTTATGTGGGCTTGGCACTGTAAGTGTGCGTAGAGTCTATGCGATACTCCACCTTGTAATCTCGGAACGAAGTCATGCGTGGCGAGAATGTGTTCTACGAGCCTCTGCAGCGGTCCTTGCCACTTGCAAGTCTTCCTGCCGAGCACGCAGCAACAGGACCTGGATTCCAGCGTATGTAAAGCAATCACGCAGAGCCCGTTACCGCATGCGCAGGCAATTCAAGCTCTGCTGCCAGTGAAGTACTGAACGTTTACGTGGAACTCCAAACAAGCGGTTTCAACGGCACAAAACGTGGTACAAAAGTGCGCAAGTGCTATAGGCAACTTGTGCATTTGTGTAGCTGCACATGGGACTAACAGGATAGGGCGCTTCTTAAGGCCCAGCCAAGTTCATTCCAGCGTCTTTGAGCTGCGTACGAGCCACAGAACATCGTGTACACATTGTCCACATGACTGGTCCAACTTCATGTCGATGATATATAGTGTACTTCGATGCTTGCGTAAGCGGGAGTCAAGACACCCTGCTGATGGGCTCGCATTGACCGAGTCTCCAGTGTATCAGTGGGTTTCGTTTTCCACGACACTCGTGTGCTATCGCAGCGCGTTCGCAAAAACGAACGCGCCGCTTTCGCGTTTTGCTGCTACCGTCAGGAGCGCTGACTGCATTTAACTGCTCTGCGCGTTAGCGCCGAGATTGCCGACGGCACCGCGCAGCGTCTCTGCGTTGTCTTTTGGTGAAAACAATGCTTACTGTGTAGTCATATATGATAGCTTGTTGGCCTAATGGAGTTTGGTAAATATATCACCAGTTGCGTGGATACACCCACGTTGACGCACAGTGGCACATCTTTATCAGATAAAAGCACCCGGCAGCTTGACTGCCTTCTCGCATCATTTTAGTGAAATATGCAAGCACTGCCGATTGACCAGGCGTACTTCCCGGTTACGCACACGCTAGTCTCGAAGGCCTAGTCAATGAATTTGAGATAGCTGCAAACAGGCGTTACACAACCGTCGCCCTTAAATCTACAGTGCGTTTATTGACGGCATAAAGCGTCACTGCTCTCATTGCGATGACAGACGATGCACCTTATCCCACATGCTCTGCAAATGAACGGTGCCACCCGATGGCCAGCCTCTCAGCACAGAGAAGCGAACCTGTCAGCCCCGTTTAGCCTGGCCGACACAAGTTTGGCCGACACAAGCTTGTATATATACAGGTGCACAGTTTACATTACTAGGAGAACGCCGTGGGTAGCGTGACTGGCGCGAACAGGTTCCCGCAACCCATTTCACACCAACAGCCGCAGATGGAGAGTCGAGCGACTGCCTCGCTAACCGGGACACCACGGAAGGTGGGCGTGTTCCACATCAGCCGACGCACGACGGCGCACGCTACTGCGGCGCCGCCGTGCGTCACTGCGCTCTAAAGGCTTGACCTTGACCCCACGTATCCCTCGCAGCGTGTCAGGGCAAGGCTTTTTGATGTGGCGACACGCGGGACTGTGAGTGCGTGGTTACGCAAAGCCGCACGCTCTCTCTCTCTCCTTATGAGAAAGAGCTCGACGCCGCGTCAAATGGAAGTGCGCCGACGCGCTGCGACGGATATGTGGGGTCAGGCCTTAAAGATGAACTGCGACGCGACTGCTTAACCGCGATCACAGGAATTTTCATGCCTCTTTTTTTCAGCGATCAGCAGAGACGTCGTGCAACCCTTGGAGCGATACTTGCAGGGAAACAACGTGGTTTCGGCCAGCTTCTCTAGCGCCAAGTTTCTGTTGTTCCCTGAACGCAAAATAACAGTGCACGGGTGAATCTAAGGTACGTTGGACACGTTCTGTTTTCTTATATAAAAGAGAGCCCTAACTACAAAAATTCAAAACCAGGTCCACCCCAAGTCAAGTCTCTACGATCTGCGGAGTATCGATTGAACTATGTTTCCCTTGTGTTTGTATCGTTTACTTTCCTTTTTGAATACGACGGATATGCCTGTCTGCGGCGTGCTATTTACTTTCTTAATATAATATCCAAATTACTACAATACAGGTAAAAGAATACAATCAAGGTCCAATATACATTCCCTGGCTTCATTATCTGTCAGTTTTCATTTATGATAGTCAGTATACAACAGTTTTCACCATCGTTTATCCAAATTTAGGCAACGTTAGTGAAAATCAGCAAGTACAAACAAAATTAGTCGACAAAGGAGCCTTGCCAATAAACCGTTAGCTTTCACGGAACCCATGCCACATTACCGATGACAATTATCGATGACATGTAGTTGATGACGTCATCGCTTCGTTGTATCGATATCTTTATAATTTTGTAATCTTACTATTTTTGCTACTGCCATTGCTATTTAAGTATATGTGTTCAAATTGCGTAGGATATTCAATTTCGCTTTATACTATGGGGCCTCCTGTCTATCCTTATCATGCACATCGTGCTGTGAATAAATAAAATTTTTTGATTGATTGATTGATTGAAAAGAATGGCGGGAACCTTCTAAAGGATGGGAGGCGTTGAGAAAGTTTGCGTGTGTATGCACCGCTGTCAGAACAGCTTTCAACGTATTACTTAAACGCAAATTTGCATTGAGTAAAGATAAAGGCGAAAATAAAGAATGCATGCTAAAAGAATCACTTGGTTCTCTTCGAAGGTGACAGTCCCATTCCTTTTCTTTTCAGTCGATGTTTTGATCCTCCACCACCACCTTCCGAAAGCTTACTGCACCTGGGATAATTCTGCACTGCCTCCAGGACCAGAGGCTTTGCTAGTTCTGCGCCTAATCTAGTTTCGCTTGGCCTCCGTGATTAGCCAACCTATGCCCAAGCGACGATGTCACGTGATTACGCCATCACCATGTCACAAGTTCTGGCGATCTCTGGCGTCATTCTAAAGGGATTGAACATTTTTGGGCGCAGAACCTTTCGACGAAAGTTCAGATAAGTCGGTCCACTCTGTCATATCTGAACTGTTTTTCCGAAACGTTCTGCGCAGAAAGAAAGTATGTTTTTTTAAGAATGCAAGAACAGCCAGTCCAAGTAGCGAACCCACTGTGACGTCACTATGGCGTCATACCGGGATCACATCAAGTGATGAATTTCGAGATCATTGTTGTTGACGCCGCCGACGCAAACGGTGAATTTTCGTGTTTGATGAGGTTTTCGCATTTTAAAAGACTTGTTTCAAGCGACTACAGGACTTGTTTATGCATTAATATTCATATTGTGCATGGGCATAATTACACAACAACGTTGTTTGTCGAGCGAGTTGGAACATGTCGTTCATAATGGTATTGAGCGCAAACACAAAACAGCAGACAAGTTTCTTATCACTTGCTCGTTGTCTTGTGTTTGCCCTTAATACCGTTATGAAGAGCATAATAATTGCGCTTGAAATATGCCTCAGCTCACCTTTGGGAGCACGGCACACTGGACACATGGCGACGTTTTTTCGGCACGGGGCGCACAGGGGGTGGCCGTTCTCGCACTGCATGATGGGAGGCAGTGCGTAATTCCTGCAGACGGGGCACTCGAGCAGGCTGGACATTTGCGAGACGGACGTCGTCGTCTGCGCTCGGGGTGGGTAGAAAACGCTGGTCACGGAGGACATGACTTCCACCGCTGGTTGGACCGGAAGGGATACTGCGTAACAGCGCACGAAGATTTACAGCGAAGGCCACTCGCGCACATCAGTTTACGCATTGTATTACAATGCCGTCATGCAACACAGTGAAAGAAATTTCGGAGACGTTCCTGATCCTTGACTCAATTGTTTGGCGGGGTGTTAACACGTTGTCGTTCGAGTGTGTCATTGTCTATAAGATGTGTTAAGTTTGTGTTTCGTCACTCTTCTGAAAGGTAATTAAGAACCGGAATTAGTGCGAAAGAACGAGGACCTAAAAGGAATGTACACAAAACGACTAACGCCGGACTTCAGGATAAACTTCTTATGGAAAAATCACCGCTTATACCTCGTCACCAAAATAAAAAGCGTCAATGTTAAACAAAGATTTTTATCAGCAAGTGATCCCCAGCACGCCGGCCATGTCCTCACATCTTACGAGCTCTTAAGTTGTCAAACGGCCCAACACGGATGCACTATAAACCACGTAGTCAAATACGTGGATGTATCCGAGTTGTATACAGTACTCCCGGATTGAAACAGGACTATTTATTGTCAAGCATGCGCGCTTACTTTCATTTCTACCGTCTTCAGTTGGGGTAGCATCGGTAAAATTTCTACTCTAACGAAAATACCAGAGCCAACAATTCCCTTATAGACCAGATTCGTCGCAATTAATGTATATTTTTAATATACAACAATGATGTACTCGACAACATTTCCTCAAAAATTTGTTTATTCGCGGATGACTGCACTGTATATCGCAAAATTACAGATGCCTCTGACGTAGCAACCATTCAATCCGACTTAAATAACATATATAAGTGGTGCCTCACATGGTGCATGGAACTCAACATTAACAAATGCAAATCGATGCGCATTTCTCGTTCTAACTTAATCTGCCCTGCCTATGCACTTAATACCTGCTCCCTTCAGTCTGTTAACATCTATCGTTATCTTGGCATTCATATTACCAACGACCTCTCTTGGAAGCACCACATACAATACAAGCAAAACTTCATCATTATATTGCAAAACTTCATCATCATATGCTATATATGCATGATGAACCTTTGCATTGCATGCAAAACTTCATCATTATATTTATCTTCATGTTATACGTGTTTACATAATCCTTTAGTTATATTGTTGTTCATCTGTAATTCCGCCCCTCCCCTTTATAATGTACAAATGTACCCTGAGGGTTTTACAAATAAAGTTTTAAAAATAAATAAATAAATAAATGTGACGTATTTGCTTGGAGCCATCACGCATAACAATCCTTATCCTGAAAGATAAAGTTAATCTCTCAACAGAATTTGAATTCATGAGTATACTGTACATCACAACAGGCCTTCTGACGCCGCGCTTTTTATAATAATAATAATAATAATAATAATAATAATAATAATAATAATAATAATAATAATAATAATAATAATAATAATAATAATAATAATAATAATAATAATAATAATAATAATAATAATAATAATAATAATAATAATAATAGTAAAAATAATAATAATAGTAATAATAATAATAATATTAATAATAATAATAATAATTTTGATGGCTCCTGAATCCCAAAATAACGATAGGAATATGATGTAAGCCGTAACAGAAGGCTCCGCTAATTTCGACCATCTCATATTGTGCACTGACATCGCACATCACACAGGTTTCTTATCATTTCGCTTTAATCGAAATGCAGCCTTCGGGTCAGCAGCCGAGTTCTTCTTCAGTGCTTTTTTTTCAATTCCACTCAATAGTATACCGCGAAACAAAAGAAAGCTTTTAGCGACAACTCTTCGAGGAGACTCCCTTTTTAAAGAGCGAAGTCTTGTGCTTCGATAAACCCCCAAGTTGCCAATTAAAAAAAAAAAACTCTCCGCTAATGTGTTCGGGCGAAATTTCTCTAGGTGGCTCCGTTCATTCATAGCTGTCTACATCAATGGTGCTACGAACAGCTCAGGACTGAGAACCTAGCTGAGAGCACAATAGCACGGAAGCAGGAGCTCCATTTAGGCCTATTGGTTCAGTTTATGTTGCTATTGCTCAAACTAGCATAAGAAGCGGTTGTCCTAAGTGCTCGCCATGACCCCAAGCACCGATATTCAGGATGAACACGTTGTTCAGTGTTAATTAATACGCATGAAAACGCCGTCCTCACCTTGACGTCGCGTCGATTTCGCACCTGTGTTCTTGTTCTTGTTCACCTATTGCCCATGGCGCCTACCCACTGTAAAGGATTGGCCAATAATTGAGTGGTTTTATAAAATAATGTGCAGTTTTACAATATAATGAAGGTTATATCATAGAAATATTACTGATGACCAAGTAAATTGTGCTGCTTGATCTAATTCATAAAAATATTCAAATGCTGAGATAGGTCAGGTAAGGTTAGGTTAGGTGAAGTCTTACCTGTGCCCCCATATGGTTGTCCTCGTCTTCGTGATGCAGTCGCTTTTCTTATACGCCACGCGCCCATTAGATAGGTGGTGATGATGATTCGCGGAAGAATGGTACAATCCAGCACGGAGGATCGGCCAAGACGCCTGCGGAAATAGAAATTGTGAGAGACAAAGTAATTAAATGAAAACGTAGAGCTAGAGAAAATGAAGAGAGAAGCATATGTGATGAAGATAATCTTTGGGGAAGCAAAAATGAGTGTGATAATTTTGGTGTCCTTTATTCTAATATATGAACGAGTTAGTTTGTATCTTTAAGGTAAATAGATAACGTGTCCGCAACCATTCGAGAGCTGGCTTAAAAGGAAATGGTTACGTTAAGAAAACGAGCACAAACTGAAAAGCAAAGCAAAAGTTGGGTATAAAAGAGCGTTTGGGTAAGAAAATGGGTGCAAAGTAAATATTATCTAGTTTTAAAGACACATTCCGAATAATATGTGGTGTTTAACGTCGCGAAACCACTGTATGATTATTAGAGACGCCGTAGTGTTGGACTTCAGAAATTTCAACCACTAGGAGTTCTTTAACGTGCACCCAAATCTGAGCACATGTGCCTATATACAGAATTTTTGCATCCATCGGAAATTCTGTCGCCGCTGACGGGATTCGATCCCGTGATCTGCGGGTCAGCTGCCGAGTGCCTTATACACTGATGTCTGATGTCTATATACACTTATGATGTACACTATATATAGTGTACATCATATGTACACTATATACATATGATGTCTTATACACTGATTCTGATGTCTTTCTCATCACCGGGCCAAGGGCACTCCCCTTGGCTGGCCTCTCTACCGGTCAAGGATTGGCCGCTCGAAACCTTGCTACGCAGTGAAGTCCCTGTGGCTCTGGTTCCTACAAATGGGGGTTCCATTCCAATGAAGAATCCGAAGGTGATACAAGTGGAGCTTCAGAAAGCCTCGTCGCTTTTCCAGAAGATTACGGAGGTCCGAAAGTTCGGCCTAGGGGGTATCTTGTGCTGCTCTGCAGACCAGGATTGCGTCCGAGAGCTTCTGAATTGCTCGGAATTTGCTGCACAGCCGGTGAGCCCGTTTATTCCAGCTCATCTTGCATGTACGAAGGGCATAGTCCGTGGGGAGGATACGAGTCTAACACCTCAAGAAATTCTAGACTTATTTGCTGTAGCTGGGGCAGTTTCAGTCTATCGATGCACCCGAACGACTGATAAAACAAAATCGCCTACTGAATCAGTTATAGTAACTTTTGCAGGAAGAGTTAGGCCAACAGAAATTAAGGCATGGCCACTAATCTACAAAGTAGAACCACTTTCCCCGAAACCTTTGCAGTGCTCAAAATGTTGGCGATTCGGCCACAGCATGAAAGAATGCAGATCACAGGCTAGACGTCGTCTGTGCGGAGAGAGTCATGGCAGCTGTGATTGCAAATCCGATGACCAGAAGTGCTGCTTGTGTAATGGAACGCACCCTGCAGACTCTGCTGAATGTGGTGCAAAAGAAAGAGAAATGGGTGTTCTAGAAATCATAGAACGCAGGCGTTGCTCAAGGAGGGAGGCGGTAGCAGAAATGCATGCAAGATCGAAAGGCTACGCAGGCATAACATCCCAGCACACAGCGGCAATGGATGCATCGCTCGCAAAGTCGATAACTGAGGCTATTGAAAAGTCCACTGAAAAGGCAATGCAGCGTCTGGCAGCTACTCTTTTTGAAGCCTTGGCTGATAAGTTAACACAACAGCTGACACAAATCATTGGTACAGTTTCTGTGCGAATCGGGATTCGCACGCTCTGTTGATTTCAAGGGGTACAGAGGAGGAAAATCAGACAGTCAATCATAGATCTATCTCTCCGAAAGCAGGACCTTCAAAAATAGAGTTTAGGTTGAGTCAGAACCTGTGACAGATGATTCAGGAGACTTTACAGATATAGACACAGAATCTCTAAGGACTTTGAAACGTAAGAGATATCCCCCTTCTAAAAAGTCTTCTCAGAACCCAAAATCCAATAAATACTTGTCAAAGAAAGAATTCTTTGAGAACCTTTCAAAAAATGATTTCCTGAAAAAAGATATTCGGGATCAGGCAGTTTCTTCTGCCAGTATAGCATCAAAATAGGTTCCCTAAAAATTCTGCAGTGGAACTGCCGGCCTATTTGGTCGGCAACTACAGATTTACAATATATTTCTTCGCAAATTTCTCCCGACATAATTGCCATTTAGAAAACCTGGCTTGGTAACGGTAAAAAATTTTACATGAAAAATTATCGATTAATACGGCTGGATCGGCCGAGTAGAGGTGGCGGTCTGGCTTTCTTAATATCAACTAAATTTAGTCACACAGCCAAGATATCGTACCAGTGTATGGATACGAATTACGAAATTCTGGTGTTAGACATAACACTACCAGACTGCTCGCCTTTCTCTTTTGCAAATGA
This sequence comes from Rhipicephalus microplus, assembly GCF_043290135.1. Classification (NCBI taxonomy): domain Eukaryota; kingdom Metazoa; phylum Arthropoda; class Arachnida; order Ixodida; family Ixodidae; genus Rhipicephalus; species Rhipicephalus microplus. The sequence continues at coordinate 36,928,569 of NC_134706.1, read as the reverse complement.
ATACTTTCCTGAAGAGTTCAAGACACGAGATGCCTCGATAATATGCTAGCTTCATGCAGAAAAGAAATAGTACTGTGTGGTAATTTCAATTCACATCATTTGTCTTGGGGCTTCAAATCTGATGTATGCGGAAGACGTTTGTGGGAATGGACGCTTGATAATAACCTTTCCTGCTTCTCACACGTTGCTACATTTGTAAGAGGTAACTCTAAATCGACTATTGATTTAACATTTTCCAGCTCCACTTTAAGCATATCCTCGTGGAATATATTAGATTTGGCTACAAACAGCGACCACCTTCCCATTACGATTGAAATTAAGTTCCCGAGTTTAGTTTGGCAGGGAAAGTTGGCTCATTCGTAAATTATGCTAAATTACAAAAAGTCTTAAAATCTACGTTAAGTTTTCGCGAGGAAATGCAGGAAGACCTTAGGGCTATGAGTCTATGTGCAGTGTTGAAACAATCACTAAAAAATTCAACGTTTACTGTAAACTTGAAGACAGCGGGATCTTTTAGCCCGTGGTGGAATATAGAATGTGTCAGGGGGTATAGAAAGCGAAAAGCAGCTTGGAAAAAGCTGTTAATTAACCAATGCCCCAAAAATTGGATTGATTTTAAATTCATGGCCGCCAATTTTAAGCGTCTAGTGCGCGAAGCAAAAGGAGACTATGATATGAATAAATTTAATTATCTGTCTAAGTATAAAAATAAGAAATTGCTTTTCAAGTTTTTACGTGCGAGAAAAATGATTCCACAGACAAAAAGCAGTCATTCCACCATTATGTCTCCTGGCGAACTCTCTGAATTCTCAAAAATATTGCTAAAGGCTTGCAAACCAGGTTTACGACAATTATGCCAAAGTTCATATTGAAACTAAGGGTGGATTGTGATTTCCAGGAGGTATCTTTAGCTGAACTGGTGGATGTGATGAAGAGCTTACCGCCCACTGCTCCCGGACCTGATGGTGTGACCTCTACAATGATTAAAGTGTTATACGAAATATCGCCACATGAAATCCGTAATATAGGTAATTATTCACTGAAAAATTCTTGGATTCCGGCCGATTGGAAGCTTTCCAAAATAATTCCGATACTTAAGAAACAGGGAATGGAGTTTACTCTAGATAACATAAGGCCTATTTCATTGACATCTAACCTGGTCAAGCTTGTAGAGAGAGTCTTAAATGCCCGTATAATAAACTACATCAATGAACATACAATACTAAACCCCAGACAAATTGGCTTTAGATCGGGATACTCCATTTGGTGTGCACATGTGGATTTGGAAAGTCGCATACACCTGGCTTGGCATCGCCGCGAATACTGTGCATTAGTCACTCTAGACTTAGCTAAAGCGTACGACAAAGTGAAATATTCTATTCTAATCCAGCAGATGCAAGACCATCGCTATCCAAAATATATAACAGCATGGATTACAGAGTGTGTGAAAGACAGAGAATTTTATTGCGTCTTGGATGGATGCTCTTCTAAAAAATATAAGCAGACACGAGGTGTACCTCAGGGCTCAGTATTATCTCCGGTGTTATTCAACATATTACTAAGTTCCATTCCAACTCATCAGGATATCCAAATTTACGTATATGCAGATGATATTGCTTTCTTCGCAACAAACAGTGATCTGCACTCATTGTATCAGGCATTACAGAATTACATCAACATGCTAGAAGAATGGCTTGACAATATCCATATGTCATTGAACGTTGTTGCGAACGACGGACCGATCCCACCGAAGCCGCCACTGTTGCGAAAGACGGCGACGCCAACACGGCCCCGAAGGCGCCACTGCTTTCAACTCCGCCGGGAAGGTCACCAGCCGTTTGGTAGCGTATGTTTCTCAGCCCGCGACTGCTTCTGCGCAGAGCTGATAAGACGAGCGGACGAGACGACGGTGATTTAAACAAGGTTTATGTACAGCATATATACAGAGGCGTTACAATTTCGGCACTGGGGCCGACAGAGACTCGAAGAGCCGAGCTCTCCTCTCTAATACATAGGTCAACTTTTCGCCTAAGACCGCTGACTCACACACATGTCGGCTCTCCGACATGGAGACTCCTCTCTCGTAGGACCGCCGATCGCGACGCGCCGCAGGGCTTCTTTTATTTGCACCGGGTCCAACCAAAAAGTCCAATCAGAAGCGCCGCTGGTCGTCAGGGCAGGTTCCGCCAATGGGGTCGCCGCGCCATGCGTCAGACCACCAGACACGAGGACGCCGGCTCGCTGTCACGTGCGCAGCTGACTCAATGCACGTGTGCCAGAGGGGCGCCGCGCGTGTTCACGCCGTCGAGTTGATCGCGCCAGGCGGACTGCGGGCTGGCCTTGACCCAGATTGCCTTTTTCAGAGGCACGGACGTTTGACGAGGACTCGCTGGCATAACAGCACCCCCGCCGCCAGACAATGCACCGGAAAGACGAGCTGCTTCCACGGGGCTCGGATGTCAGGTGCGCTCGTTCGCCAGGTCCCTCCAGGTTCGCCTCCAGGGCCATGGGGAGAATACAGCTCCAGACTGTTCCGGGAACACGTCCCATTTTTGACGACGGATCCCAGCTCCACTGGCTTGTCGCCACAACTTGTCGACCAGCTTCACTCGTCTCTTCTGACCATCTTCGGTTTCAGCACTTGTCGATGGTTCTGCAACTTGCCAAGAACGGATCGACAACAGACAACACACGACACAAGCAAGTGCCCTCGGTCACCCGACAGAACACCAGACAGAGTATAGTACAACATATACCTATCTACGTGTTTATCGGAATTTTGTTCCCTCTACATCAAGAGGCACATGTGGGACAAAAGACCCTTAAAATGACAACTCAATTTTTTTTCCCACGTACAACAACGTAACGAATTAGAATACCACAAAGTTGGCCCCTTGAGATCACTCTGAACGAGAGCGCTCAGGCCAGGTCGTGATGAGGTCAAAATTTTGCCCCGAATCGCCAGCCAGAAACCGAAAGGTTGAGAAGGTACTAACTAAACGCACTGCTCAATGCACCTGCATTAACGTTTACCTTTCCCTTTTTTTCTTTAGCGAACGTCAAAGTTGCGCTGTGGAGCAACATGCTCCACCTCAGTAACCGGCCACTTTTAGGTGACGATACCTATGCGGCACCAAGAGCGGCTCACACTTGCGACGTTGCACAGGGGAACAACGATACGACTTGCTACTGATTGACTCCTCACCGCTTAGCTCGATATCGTGTTCGATCACCGTCGTGTTTCCGGGGCGGTCCGAAAACACGTCTTCAAACTCGGAACCAATCTTTCTCAGGTCCTCTTTCTCAGGTCCTTCTTCACTGAAGCTAGGCTCTAGGTTTATCTGCTCCCGGATTACTTTCGATCCCCCTTCAATTACCTCACTAGAACTCAAAATCTCTGCTTCCTCTTCCTCTGAAGCATTCAACAACAGATTTACGACCGCTTGATGTTGAACGCATGGTTTCATCAAGTTGTAAATTTTGTCCGGCCGCCTTCCTAATTTCACTTCATAATTTGTATCGCAAGGCTTCGATAATACTTTGGCGGGCCCTTCCCAATCAACCTCAAGCTTGTTCCTTTTGGACGGCTGCAGCAGCATTACCTGACTCCCTACTTCAAAAGCACGCTTCTTCACCGATTCCTCGTAGTGCTCCTTCGACAGCACTTTTGCCGCGTTTTTCTGGCTTTCCACTAGCGCTTCAATTTGGCTTTCCACTAGCGCTTCAATTTGGCTTTCCACTAGCGCTTCAATCGAGAGATCCTCACGCTGCTCTCGAATGAGCGTCTCTCGATCAACTCTCGGCAGCTCGCTCCAACTTTCCGCTACAGGCGAGAGCGCTGCAACCCTCTCGCTCTGACTCAATGGCGCCATGTCGTCTCCCCTTTCTACGGAAACTGCGCCGGTCGGTTCGGCGACGGGCCGCTCGCGTGACTGCTCACATGACTCATGCGGAAACTTTCCTTTCTGGGGTTCCGTTGACCCGCCGACAAGGTCACTTGAGAGTTCACCGCATGGATCCAGATCAAGCTGCTGCGATAGCTTCCGCGCTTGCGATCGCGTGAGAGCCATGCACGCTAATTTGAGGAAGAACGATTTGCCCTGCTCTTTGAGAAGCTGCTCCGAGTTGTTGGAGAAAAGATAAGGAAAACGATCATTTAGCGCGGCAGACACAGCCACTTCGGTGCGAAGCTCACCGAACGGGCCTTCAATGACAACCGTGGCGATTGGTAAGCGCACACTCTGCTCCTCGGCGACTTGCCTGATCCACGCGCATTCTCCTGTGAAGTCATCCGGAGACACCAATGAAGGATGGACAACGTCCATGGTTGCCACTGAGTCTCGGCACGTTTTCTCATTGACCCTAATTTCTTGGAGATACGGCTCCAACAACCGAATGTTTTTTTCTGATTCTCGGATCGTTGCGAAGGCAAACTTTTCCTGACAGTTTCTCGCGATGTGCCCTTCCTTTTTACAGTTGTAGCAGATTAGCGGCTTCCGTTTGTTTTCCGATTCGAATGCCTGTGTGGTAGAAACCTCACTCGATTTCTCCGCTTCTGTTTGCCCTTCCCCTACACTGTCCTTCGTAAGAGACGGGTCCTTTTTGAAATTACGGTGCGGAACGGGTTTTCGTTGATCAGGTTTCCTTGAAAAGCCCTCTTTCCTTTCATCCTTTTCAACGCGCACAGCCCTGCTATGCAACTTTCGGCGAGTATAATACTCCTCAGCTAACTCAGCTGCCTTATTTAACTGTACTTCCCCAAGTCTGTCCTGCAGCCAAAGTCTGACATTATCCTCGATGCAGCGGTAGAATTGCTCCAATGCAACGCATTCCACAACTTTATCGCGATCGTCATAAACACCTTCGCCCTTGAGCCATTCAATTAAATCGGCTTTAAGACGAAACGCGAAGTCAACGTGTGACTCATTCCCCTTCTCAGCATACCGGAACCTTTGCCTGAAAGCCTCGGGTGACAACTTATAACGTCTCAAGAGCACTTCCTTAACCTCGTCATAGCTCTCAAACGCTTCCCTCGACAAGCAAGTTATCGCGTCGGACACTTCGCCGGGAAGAAGAGCTAGCAGGTTCCGCGCCCAAAGAGGCCGCTCCAAAGCGTTTCGCTCACAGACGTGTTCAAACTTGACGAAATACTTCGCCATGTCCTCGCCTACTACGAACGGTGGCAGTTGGTCCCGAATTCTAAAACCGCTGACCTGAATCGTCGGAGAAGCTGCGCTAGGCGCCTGCGAACACTGTAGAATTGCCAATTCCATTTGTTTCATCTCGAGGCGCTCCTGTCTCTCGGCCTCCTCGCGCTCGCGACGTTCTCGCCTTTCAGCTTCTTCACGTTCGCGAGCTTCTCGCCTTTCAGCTTCTTCACGTTCGCGAGCTTCTCGCCTTTCAGCCTCTTCACGTTCGCGAGCTTCTCGCCTTTCTTCACGTTCGCGAGCTTCTCGCCTTTAAGCTTCTTCACGTTCGCGAGCTTCTCGCTTTTCAGCCTCCTCGCGGCGTGCTTTGATATCCACCCAGGCCTCATCGACTTCCTCAGCCGACACTCCCTCATCCTTCATGATCTCAAGGATCGCTTGCTTTCGTTTCGCACGGCCCAATGTAATGCCGAGTTCCTCACAAATTTCGATGAGTTCCTTCACTTTAAGGTTCTCCATCGTTCACACTAGCCTCTTGCTGTTTGCCCCTGTTAACAATTTACTTGCCGTACCCACTATAAGTCAACTAGCAAGACGCGCAAGCAATTTTTCGCTCTCCCGTGTTTACCCCCTCCGCATTAACTTTGGTTTCAAAGCACTTCGACTTTGCTTGAAACGATCAAAGCTCACTCTAATGCTTCACACAGCCCTTCTCTAAACTACTACAACCTGAGCTAGAGTAGTCTGGTGAACTGAGGGGAAAACATCAGGCACTCACCGCATCGATGTCGCTGACGCCGGCCGATCCCGCAGCTGCCAACCACTGTTGCGCACGACGGACCGATCCCACCGCTGCCACCACTGTTGCGAAAGACGGCGACGCCAACACGGCCCCGAAGGCGCCACTGCTTTCAACTCCGCCGGGAAGGTCACCAGCCGTTTGGTAGCGTATGTTTCTCAGCTCGCGACTGCTTCTGCGCAGAGCTGATAAGACGAGCGGACGAGACGACGGTGATTTAAACAAGGTTTATGTACAGCATATATACAGAGGCGTTACAATTTCGGCACTGGGGCCGACAGAGACTCGAAGAGCCGAGCTCTCCTCTCTAATACATAGGTCAACTTTTCGCCTAAGACCGCTGACTCACACACATGTCGGCTCTCCGACATGGGGACTCCTCTCTCGTAGGACCGCCGATCGCGACGCGCCGCAGGGCTTCTTTTATTTGCACCGGGTCCAACCAAAAAGTCCAATCAGAAGCGCCGCTGGTCGTCAGGGCAGGTTCCGCCAATGGGGTCGCCGCGCCATGCGTCAGACCACCAGACACGAGGACGCCGGCTCGCTGTCACGTGCGCAGCTGACTCAATGCACGTGGGCCAGAGGGGCGCCGCGCGTGTTCACGCCGTCGAGTTGATCACGCCAGGCGCACTGCGGGCTGGCCTTGACCCAGATTGCCTTTTTCAGAGGCACGGACGTTTGACGAGGACTCGCTGGCATAACAACGTCAAAAAAAGCGCGCTTCTGCCATTCTTTTTTAAGGATTGTGTCAACATTTCCCTGATGTATCGTGCCGAGCTCATGCCCCAGGTCGATTTCCTGAAATACCTAGGCATCGTATATAATAGGATGCTAAATTGGAAAAGCCTTATAGACGAGGTCGGCTGTAAAGCGTCACGTGCCTTGGGGTGGTTACGCAAATTGGGAAACAGAAAAATAGGATTGCGTAAGAGTTCATTGATAATGATTTACAAGATTTATGTACGGCCTATTATGGAATTCGGGTGTGTATTATCTTCAGGCAGCGCGGCTTACAAGATGAGACAATTGATATTATTAGAAAGCTTTGCGCTTGTGTCTTGGACTCCCTAAATTTGTGGCAAATAATGTTTTGTATGTGGAAGCGCGCCTTCCGCCTTTGTTAACTCGGTTTAGAATACTTACAGTTCAAACTTTCTTAAAAATATACAATTCGCCTCTGCGACAAGCTTCATACATTTTTATTCAAGAACCAGCCGCATTCTTTGAAGCACAATGGTCTAGACTACACTCCCCTCAGAATAGGTTCGTCCAAGTGTTGCTAGGGCCTCTCAATGTAGATATTTATCAGATTTGCATAACGAAGACACCTAATTCAAAACTTGGAATTAAATTTGATTATATTTTCCCCTCTAATGCAGAACAACTGCCCCTTCATTATTTAAACATTGGGTTAAAAGATTACTTGACTCATCTGTCCATAAACAACATTATTGCGAAGGATGCATCCGTATTGAACGAAAAGGCTGGAATAGGCATCTTCTGTACTTCTCTCGACTGGTCTTTCTCAGTTCGATTACCAGACTACACGCCTATATTCATCGCTGAATTATTTGCTATAACTCTAGCGCTTCGTAAACTTCCTGCAAGCGAACCAGAAGCAGTCATACTCACCGATTCTCTCTCAGTATGCACTGCACTATCTACAGCAAAAAAAATGACATTATTGAGTATGATTAGCAGTTTATTACCAGAAAACCTGAAAAAAATTTCACTTGCTATGGATACCCGGCCACTGCGGGATTTGTCCAAATGAGATGGCAGACTCGTTAGCCAAAGCGTCTTTAAGCGGACCAATGTTACCGATTTTACCTGCTTTCGCCTACGTAACAGCACTCAGATATAGAAAGGCTTGTTTGCACAAAGAAATAGAAAAATTATCATTGGATAAAGTCAGAGACTTCGTAGATCTAAGATATTGCTGGAACAAACAGTGGTGTGTATCTCGGCAGTTAGAAACTTACAATCACTAGATTACGATGCAGAATTCTGCATCTGAATTACTACCTACATAAAGCTGCACTAATAGCATCTCCGTTGTGTCTCTTCGGCAAGGAATTTTATACTGTAAATGATATGCTTATCAAAGGAAAAGACACCTGGTCGAACCAATTGAGAAACTAGGTTTAAAAATAAACGTGGAACTAATTTTATCCTTCGGAGAGATTACAATAGGTTATAGCCACAGGGAGATTTTCTATGCTGTGTGCGAGTACATAAGGGCAACAAAGAGATTGCCCTGTTAGCCTATTGTTATTATTTATGGCTACTAGACTACCTGAATGCCTGACTGAACACACTTGATGATCCTGCCGCCCGGTTCTTGGCCGATCCCCCTTTGTGGGCGAGTGCCAGCAAAGCCGAAGGTTCATCATCATCATCAGAAGAAGAAGAATGCTCTGGATGGCTACGTGGCTCATTTTCTTGCTTCCATGCACGGCCGAGCCGAAAGAGCAGCCTTCAGCACCCATGGGCGGCCTCGACGACCGACCGCTACGACAGCTGCCGCCGCAGCTTCGGCCACCAGCGCCCGTACCGAGGCCCGACTTCTGCCAAAAGCCGTAAAACCAGTCGCACATCATGTGCAAGGGCGACCCGTACCAGACGTGCATCACGTACTTCACCAACGCGTCCTTCATGAACACCAGGATCCTGTGGGCACACAACCACTATCGCAGTCACGTGGCCCTGGGTCGCCTGGCCGACTACCCGTCGGCCGGCAACATGCTCGAGATGCGCTGGGACGACGAGCTCGCCAGGGTTGCCGAGGCCAAGGGCCGACGGTGCGCCAACCGGATGGGCCAGGTTCGCAATCCGACTGACCCGCTTTACGGGACCAACGACTTTCCCGACGTCGGGCTCAACGTGTACACACAGTGGGCAATACCGAGACGACGCCCATCATCTGGCGCATCGTGGTCCGCAACTGGTTCGACTAGAACGTCGCCCTGCACAGGAAGGAGCTCGTCAAGCACGAGGACGCCATCAACACCCAGCACTTCGTCCAAATGGTCGCGGCCGACACGTACGCCCTCGGCTGTAGCTACACACGGAACTTCATGCCGAACATGCGGCCCCAGCCCAATCTCTTTTTCTACGTCTGCTTCTACAGGCCTAAGGCGCCCTTGACCGGAAAACCCGTCTACCAGCCGGCGCCATTCTGCTCGCTGTGTCCGGAAGACACGACGTGCGACGTGTCCACCGGGCTTTGCGTGCTTAGGGGCAAGAAGCCCGGTCCCGCCAGGCCTCCGCCCGATCACTCAGGCGAGCGCCCGCCCGACCCCCGGAATGGCAGTGACTCCTTTTACGACGCAGCTGTCGCCGTCGCCGAGATGTCTCCACTCATTGCAGCCACCATAGTAGTCCAGAGATGGCGCCAAGGCGTCAACTAAAGTGGTTACAAAGTAGAGCTAATGTATAGGGCTCCGTATGGTTTCCACATGCACCCACTCTAGACTGAAGGACGGCACGACAAATGTTCGTCATCTGGCGAGATTGTCGGACCGCAGCGAATATTGCGGGAGCGTATCATTATTTCTTTTCAGCTCTTTCTTTACGTGTTTGTCTTCGCATGCACGCATCTTGTACGTTTTATATTTGCTTTACGCATTTTACCCAACATTTTGCATAGGTAAAACACAATAAATGTGTCAACGCCCAGAAATGTCCCTGTGTACACTTCCTACTCACTGTAGCTGTCTAAGCTAAGGGTCATAAACGGGACACCAATTAGCAAAACCATTTTTCTCGTGTTAAAACCTTCGCTCTTTCACAGTACCAAGAACCGGACGCTTGCGCCGATAAGACGCTTGGTGAGCTAGAAAATGCGAAAACATCTGGGTCGTGACACCACTTGGTTTCCCCACCCTTCACCAGGACGTCAAATATTTTGACGGCACTTACGAGGACCCACGAGTTACTAATTCAAAATGACTCATCGCCCACTGAGGCGACAAGAGGCTGAACATAGCAGGATTGAAAGTGTTTTGTCTAGCCAATGTCACCAAAGTGCAATACACTTTGTAATATCTGACGTCATGTGCGGAGATTTCAGCAGGACATTTAAAAATAAAACTTTGAACTTTATTTTCTCCTCTATTCCTAAACGCACCATAGTGAAACTAACGACAGCTTTTTAAGTCTGCCCCGCCACGGTGGTCTAGAGGCTAAGGTGCTCGGTTGCTGAACCGCAGGTCGCGGGATCAAATCCCGGCTGTGGCGGCTGCATTTTCACAGGAGGCGAAAATGCTGTAGGTCAGAAGTGTGTTCAGATTTGGGTGCACGTTAAAGAAACCCAGGTGATCTAAATTTTCGGAGCCCCCACTACGGCATCTCTCATAACCATATGGTGGTTTCGGGACAATAAACCTCACATATCAAAGCCCTTTCAGTCAAGGTGCACATGAAAACTTCAATGAGAGGTCGCGCACCCCGTGTTTCATCAAATGACTTGAAACAGTAGCAGCATTCGCGCTGCCCACCTAAGTGGACAAGTGGAAATCACTTAACTTCATTATGTTGTATATTGCTGCAGTTTTATGTTGTTTTGATTTATATGTGTGGTTACACTTTCCAAAATCATCATATTAAGAGCCATGCTAGACGATCGTTCGACGTTGCGTTTTAGGACCAGCGCGAAAATTACTACATTTAAAAAAAACTGTGCATGCATTTCAGGCCTAAGAGTGCATTGATTTTATGCTAGTACCAAAAGTAACTGAAGACAAGATATTTAGGTAACTAGTTACACCCTCATTGGCTTCAGTTACAAAAGCTCACGAATCAAAACGCTTTCCTTCATTTTCTTACTTGCATTGGCCTTGTCTTCATGCCCCACAAATTTCACGAGTTTCTGACAACGCATCATTATTCTTGAAGTAAAGGGTCAGAGTTCTTGAGCACACTATCTACAAATTTAAAGGAATTCAATGTTTTTCTTTGGTGTCCTTTTACGACGCGAGATGCAAAAAAAAGTCACAGCTTCGACAAAGGCCGCAACAATGAATGAGATGGCAGCACATCAGGCTGTTAAAAGAAGTCCGGTTTGGAGATTAAGGAACCATGTGAAAATGTAGTGAACATGGTCGATTGGGCTTGGACTGTCAGTAATGCAGTAACAACAAAACCCAAAAGGATGTTGTTGTGAATACTTGACTGCGTTACGTCCAAACGGAGGCCAAGTCCAAGTTGGGCGTCTAGAAACGTGACAGGCCACTGGTTTTCACGTCGAGGTACATTGAAGTCCCCAGTGACTATCACCGAAACATCCTATAGGCACACCGCACGGAATTTGCGCACTACTAAGTTCATGACCTCAGTCCACAAGGCTACTGGTGAGATGTACGCTGTTGCGACGACAAATTCGTGCTATGTTTTAATTGCGCAAACGTCACCATACCTCATCTGGGCTCAAGTGCGCAGTGTTGTTAAGACAATTGACTTCGTTCCGGAGTGGCTTGACAATTCAGGACGTTTGAGTGTGTTTGTGTGATACGGGATGAATTGTATTGTGCGTAGTTTACAATTACTGGTTTTGGTTGCATAAGTATAAGACAAAAAATTAGCGGCATCGTCTACTTGGTAATGCAGCGTGCTGAAGAGTTGGGGGTCGCCAGTTCGCATGTCCGGTGGGTGCCTTAAAACAACTTTTTTTCGATTTATTTTTCTTGGTGCCTTTCATACATCTATACATACTTATGTATATCCGGGACATGACGGTGACGGCAAATATCAGCCCATAGTGTGCGTATAATTGCTATCGGAGTAAGATCAGGTAAGGGCATGCGCACAGAAAAGGAGTATGTGCCAAACAGCTTCTAGCATATATTATGTGTACCATTGCACACAATCGTAGGAGCGAAATCACTGGCGCCCTCGTGTGGTGGTTTTTCGATGGCCCTGTATCCAAGCCACCTAGAAATTTTTCAAGGTGGTTTTGCCTGTACTGTTCATTTTGCCTGATGCCATATTTGTTAGCGAATTATTATTTTTGCAATAAATATTCCTTACATCAGGATTCACACAATGACCGATTTACAAGCTACACGAAATACATGCAACGTTACAGAGAAGCAAGGCGCGCCTTTTCTGCACCTCACCCTTCTCTAAACAGGCAAGAAGCATAGAAATATCGACAGCTACAGACGAACTTCTACTCGAACCCTCTGCACCTCCACAGCAGCTGCCCACACTTGTACCAAGAAAATAAATGTAAGCTATGTGTAACTGAAAGAGCGTCTTATAAACATATATTATGGGAAAGCCACAACTTGTGAACAAGTTTTTCTGAGGCCCTCCGGAAGCAGTGGCGGCTTGTACTGCTTAGCTCGGACGTTAAAGACCAAAAATGGGCTATGCAGCAGGCCAGAGTGGCTGTACGGAGACAAGATCTTCTGGTACCTCCTTGCGCCGTCTCGCCCGGACCACACACATGCCGCATACGGAAATAAAACTTATTCATTCATTGATCAAGAGTCCATGAAAATTGGGTTACCTTTTCATAAATACAATCATCTTTCTTTTGCTTGTGATAATAAATGGTGCCTCATTCAACTCGCAAATAGTAAGTGTGCGACAGATAACTTCAATGGCGCATTCCACCTCTCTGTTTTTATATATGCAGGTCTGGTCAGCTCCCATCTTCTCTTTCTGATGTTGCCAGGTGCCTAAAAGAACTCGATCTTTTTTACTTACTTTCCAACGTTTCACAAGCCACAGAAAAAAAACATTTAGAAGCCTAGTCCTGATAATTGCTAATTAACCAATACTCTGAATCCTGAAAATATCCTTTCCCTTGGGGCTTCTTCTCTGGGCCACGACAATGGGAACGTCTGCATAGCAGACTGCGAATTTCCTAGAGGTCCAAGTAAATTCACATGTCTATTTCTAATGAAAATCCAGTACTTATGAATTCCTTCCTCGTACTTATGAGTTCCTTCCTCCTTGAAACTCCTGCTCTATAAAACACTAATCCGATCGAAATTAGAGTATGCTACATCGGTGTGGGATCCCACCCATATCAACTTAATTACTGCTCTAGAGATGGTTCAGAACAACTCTGTACGTTTCATTCGCGCTAATTACAGTCGCACCGCCAGCATAACTTCTATGAAATCAGACCTTTCCCTCCCATCATTATCACTGCGCAGAAAAGTGTCACGCATTGCCTTGTTTCATAAAATGTATCATCATCCTGATCTGCGCGATCGACTCATCCCTCAACCATCTTATGTATCCCATCGCACTGATCATCGTCACAAAGTTGGATTCGCTTCATGTAATACTGAGTACTTTTATCAATCATTTCTACCACGAACCTCTCGCGATTGGAATGGCCTTCCCGCTGACATTGTAAACATTAATAACTGTAAACATTTTCGCAATTCTGTAGCTAATATTGTATACTCAGGCTCTTTCTAACTTATAGTGCGTCTCTATTGTACTTGCATATTTTGTTCCTTTTATTTTGTTACCTTTTTGTGCTTTTACCACTCCCCCTCTGTAATGCCTCTGGCCCTGAGGGGTATAATAAAATGAAAATGAAATGAAATTTGAATTTATCCATTTAATTCAATAATATTATTGCACTTACTTTATTCGTACGCGATATTAATATTAGTCTTTTTATTGTCCCTATATGACTGACTAACTCATCCCCCTTCATCACACTTTAAAATTCTTGTTCCCCATTCTATGGATGGGTGGATGAAGGACGAAACTTATTTAAAACCTGCAGATTAGCTGCCAGGCCTAAGTAATGAAGGCAGCTGCGATCAATTTTAGCTTTTCCACCGCTTCTCGGCCCTGCTGGATGGCCCAAACTTCGTCTTCAAGTTCCGATCTAGCCAGAGCGTCGAGCCAAAGCGGTGCCCCATGACCCCAGGCAACGTCCACTGATCAAAGACGCAACGTTCGTTATCCAGCTACGTTTGTACATGACGGCTAAAAACAAAAAAGAGTCTGACAGCCATGACAGCCATGACAACTGCCGTGGCTTTGAAAGGAAATTATAGGTAATAACGCAGTATATTAAACAACAAAAAGGAAAGGCCAGACGTTATCATTCTTCAAGAGATTCTCCGGCACGCCAAACTGGCAGGCTACAAAACCAAAGGCAGCAAGCCGAAGGCAAAGGTTGGAAAACTCTCAAAACCACGTTGGCCAAAAACGGCCTAGTCACCGTCTATCACGACATGAAGGTGGCGGACAAAAGTCACATTCTTATCAAAAGTAGTCCACGCAACAAGAAAGAAAGCAGCACCATCATACTAAATATTCACAGCAAACCCTCTATAAAGGCCAGAAAACATGAGTTCGATGATCTCGTACGTGGGACAGTCGACATTGCAGGCAATCATAGGCTTCTCATAGGGGACGATTTGAACGCACCGCACTAGCAGAGGGGCTACCCTTATACAACAAAAAAGGGGTGGGGAGGATCGTCATTGAAGTCATAGAGCAGAAGGATCTGACGACGCACACCAAACCCTCATTCCATACACGGGTTGGCGTAGGTCTCAATAGAGACACCACAACAGACCTCACCCTCTGCAACAACGTGGGGCAGGTTACGAGCAAGAATAGTTTCCAGAACCTCGGTAGTGACCACGGGATAGTCAGCATCAGTATAGAAAAAGCGGTTCTGCAACCAAAATGCGCACAGACCAAACTCGTAGACTAGCACAAGTTAAGGTAAAACACAGACGATAAATATCAGAAAGCCATCACGAACATTGAGCAATGGAATCAAGAACCACTAGAAGACCCCGTTATATTACCGAGGGTTAATATATCCACCACTTCATCTCGACCACCTCATCACCACTTCATCTCGACAAAGGACCCTGGAGAAGATCCGTGCGTCTGCTCTCATACCAAGGCCCCAGCCAGCGTCCACGCTGCGTCAAAGACCACCGCCGCTTCCGCCCAAGGCCGATGGAAAGGCACGAGGCCATCCCATTGGATCGACATGCCGGCCATCTTTCCCGTCACATCGGGGATCACCCGCATCTTGACCCAAGGCAGAGGAACAGCATTTTGCGCTTTCCATCAGCCCAAAACCACGGCAAATAATGACGATGGACAAGAGCTTGATGAAGTCAGCGCAGTGGCAGCCGGTGCCAGAGTGGTGTGGATGACCTGGCCATTGCAAGCAGGTGTCCACTGCACGCCGGACGTCGAGTCTACGTAGTCCGCTCAAGAAGCATCGCCCGCAAGGAGCACGGACAAAGACCAGATGTCCAGATCAATGCAGATAGTGAAAACAAGGAAGCCTGAATACACGGAACGAGACATCGGCATTCACATTGACTACTTGCGCCATTTCCAAGGTGTGTTTTCAAGCGTGACCTTCAGCGCCATCGTATGAATGCTCATGACGCATCTTGAATATGAAAAAAAGTGTTGAAAAACACGAAAGGCCGAAACGGGTTACTCCGGTGAAAAGCGTTCTAGTCAGGGATTTCGTCACGGCACTGCAAGCGTTCCACCGCTTTTTCCTTTAACTCGAGTTAAATTTATTTGTCGAAATTTCAATTACGGCTATCTTTTTCGTTTCGCTAAAATCTGGGTGGTTTTCCTGTTAAACCTGTATACCAACATGTCCACTACACTTGTGTAGATGTTTCTTTTAAAGTCGGGAAAGTGTGCGTAGATATTAAAATCGATGATGCAATTGCAAAACTGAAGCCTTTCTTCTTCAAAAATATATTTGGTCGTGTGTTCAGCGCCGTGTCATTTTAACATTTGTATCCCTATCTAACCCTGTTGCGCTGTTTGTTATTCCACGATTAGTGTTCATCGACGTTGAAGCCCTGATTATTACTTTTACAAAGTAGGCCATGGGCACTCGAGAAAAAGCCGAAATGGTGATGAAGAGGTATAGAAGTGGAACGCTTTATCATTACATATAATAATGACAATCGCGACATACGGGGTTTTGCGCCGAAGACCAATGCCGCGGAGGACGCCGCAGTGGATGACTTCGGAAATGTTGACCAACTAGCGTTCTTTATTGTGCCCCGACATCGCGCTGAACAAAGGTCGCCACTGTTCCGCTTCCATCTAAGTGCGACCGCCGAGGCAGTAATGTCGCGGGTTCAATTCCAGCAGCCGAGCACTTTATCCGCTACAACAACGCGGCGGACCGGCTCAGGAAGCGGAATGGTGCAGGATATTTGGTAATCAGTATACGCTGAAAATACGCGCTGCATACGGTACTTGTAATATTTCAGAGCCCACTTCTTTCACTGCGAAAATGAAAGCCAGCAAAACAATGACTTCGGAGGATCACACTGCAGTGTATATTGCTATAGTGAACTATATACAAACACAATCATTGAATATATGTATAGACAAACTCTCAATGATGTTGGCCTTTCGCGCACGCAATATTATTGCAATAATATTTCATTATCGAAGGAGTCAGAGTGACATCCTGCATAGCGCGTAAGAAACCAACGCTGTTCTGAAAGTATAAAAAGAAAAAATTGGTGAGATAATCGTTTATTAGACAAATGGTCTTTGTAATAATATTATTATTTTACGTCGCAAAACCTCGATAGTTATTACAAGGGAGGGCCGTTGTGGAGGGCTTCGAAAATGTCGACCATTTGGTGTTCCTTAAAGGGGCCCTGAAACTTTTTTTTTTCAAGTAAACATGGAATGATTTCATTGGAAGGGCTTATTGCTTGACGAATTCAATGCGACAGAAACTTAAAGAATCCGTCCAGTGCAAGTGGAGTTACAAAGATTTGTCACATGCTGCGAGCATTCTCTCTTCTTTCATCTTTCTCTATACTACCGATCGGCAGTCGGTCTTGGTGTACCATCGACTGTATTGGGCCGCAATGTCTTAGCGACAGACGGTTAGTGACGAAAAGAAAAAAAAAGAAGGTAGAGGTCAGTCAACTCGACATGGCTGCAAAGCGCAAGAAAGTCATCACCAAGGTCAATTTGATCAGCTGCTCTGAGTCCTACTTATACATTAAATTCTGCACGTGGAAGTTTAGTGTCTGAATGTTCGCTAAGTTATTCGATGTAGCAAATTGTACACAATCTGCATTCAAAGCACGGAAAGAGCACTACGACGTCTTCGTTCTACCTCATGGTTGGATTCCTCCATAATTCAAAATTGCAAAAATAATTCTCCTGCTTACAAAAATAAGGAGTATAGGTGCTTATTTTGATAATATAATTCTTATCCCATAACCTTCTAATCTTATAAAATTAATTGAAAGAGTAATATACTTTACAATCATTCAATTTACGGAAGATGACTCAGTATCGAACCACTGTCAGATAGTATTTATGCCTGTATGTTGCCTATTGGATGCACTTATCAATTTATAGGGACGCATTAAGCTTGTTCATTACAGGCATTCATAGAGATTCCTAAAATTAACTAGACGAGACTCTGGCGCTGCGATCGTTCAGTGACCATAAGAATGATGAGTAGTACACACATTTGCCTTGTCTTCGTACTTGCGGGCGGTGAATCGTACTTGCGGCTTCGTTTATTGTTGTGTCTCGACGGGTTTGGCTCTGGCCGACTAACTACCGTTTCACTCGAGCTGAAAGAGCCGCCTCGAAAGCGACCAACGCCAAATCTGGGTGCTATAGGCTACTCCGTCTGGCAATGAAAATCGACAACAGCGACTGTGGAAGTGCGCGCCACGGGATATAAATGCCAGTCTGCTGCCTCACACTTTGGGCTCGAAACCGCATCGAGAATGTTCAGTTATCTCAATCATGCTACCAGCATAAAAATCAGCAATTATTGTCTTTTCGCGGTGTCGTGCCCTCCAGAGTGTAGTGATCTAGTGAAACGGGTGTCATTTCATCTGTCTTTTGCATTTTGTACTTGGTCCGACCTTTTGTTGTTGCTTGCGGGTGACGTTGAGGTAAATCCAGTGCCTATGTCGAAGGCGGAGGCTGACGCATTCGCCCAGGCACTGGAAACTGTACGGGAACTCAAAGATGAATACGCTGCTTTGGTAACGCAACATAATACAGTTCTCGACGAAATGAAGCAACTAAGGCTAAAGGTCGATGCTTTATAAAAGGTTCAGGCCACCGGAATTGCGGCTAAGGACAGTACAGAACCAGCTCTTCGCGATATGTCTGAAAAGCTGAAGTCAACTGTACATGAGATTAAGCGCCTAAGTACAAACGTGGTATCACTTGAAGAGGCACAGTCTTCGGCAGGTATTTCTAAAGCCACACCTGCAGACACACTGTGAGGATTTACGGATCAACTTACATCAATATCTTCACGATGTGATGAAGCGGAAAACAGGATGCGTCGATCCAACCTACTCTTTTTCAGTTTGGAAGACCATGCTAATGAGGATTGGGCAGCTTCTGAACAGAAAATTATTAAGTTTTGTTCTGAAAAATTGCAGCTTACACTCACTGGTACTCAGTTTGAAAGGGTTCATAGATTGGGTAAACATGATAAAAAAAAGTGTCGACCAATCGTTGCCAAACATACCTTTTTTAAAGATAAGGACCAAATCTTGTCGCGTGCCCGACATCTGAAGTGCACTACGTTTTCAATACGCGAAGATTTTTTATTGGCAACGCGACAGACCCGCATAAAGCTAATAGACTTTACCAGAACTCAAAATAAGCCATTTAGGCTTGTAGTGGACAAGCTACGCATCGAAAACGTTACTTACGTCTATGGCGCCGTCTCCATGTCAGTTATACGCTCAAGCAGATAGCTAGAAGGAAACGTACAAACGTATAGGAAGCCGGAGCTGCATAAGCCTTGCACTCCTCTATCACTAACAGTATCATTCACTAATACTAGAAGCATCTTATCCAAACGTGAAATAGTGTCATCTTATATCGATGATAACGTTTCTGATATTGTTGTCTTCACTGAGACATGGCTTAACGCTGACATCAATGACAATGAGATTTTTACGCATGCTAACAGATAGAACGTTTATCGAAGTGATCGTCCAGACAGAAGGGGTGGTGGTGTTCTTATAGCTGTTAAAAAGTCATCACGTCTTATGTCGTCGCTTCCCATTATAAGATTGAAATTATATGAGTAGTTTGCACAATTCATTCCACAAGGATGTTGCTCGGCAGCTGTTATCGTCCTCCCGATTGTCATCATTCTTTCTTAGAAAAGTTGCGCATCAGCATTAATTCTGCCATCGAAATCTGTGAGGCTCGCATCGTTTATTCATTCGGCGATTTCAATCTACCATTTATTGACTGGGAGCAGCTGTCATCTTCTTCTAAGTAGTCAACTGACTTCATTAACTTAACTCTAGACTTTCGTTTAGCTCAGGTTGTCACTCACTCAACTCGCGGTTCAAATACACTTGACCTCGTTCTTACAAACGCACCTGAAACTATAGACCACATAAACTACCTAAATGGCTTTAGTGACCACAAAATGCGGCAAGTTGATCTTTCTATCTTGCCACCTTTTGCAGGAACCGCATCAAAGAAAATTAGAGATTATAATAAAGCCAATTACGATGCCATTAACAGGAAACTTGAGTCTTTCCTTGACAATGTGCTACTGCCTTCTTTTTACAGTCGCTCAGTTGAAGAAAACTGGGTTCTTTTCAAGAATGCGATTTCAGCCTTAATGGAAAAACACGTGCCGTTGATAACAATTACGAATGATAAAACTAATCCATGGTTTACCAAGTCTTTGCGCAGACTTAGAAACAAAAAAAAATGGCTTTATCGGTCTGCGCAAAATTCGCGGTCACACAAGTCTTGGGATAGATACGAGGAATGCCTAAAGAAATATTGCCACGAAATTACAACTGCGAAAAGTAAATACTATTCCCAGGATTTGCCTTCACTCCTAAAATCTAATCCCAAAAAATTCTGGAAAGTAATAAGTCCTGATCGGGATGATAACTTCATTTCATTACACGATGCAAATAACACTCCTTTTGCCGACACTGATTGTCTTCATGTCTTTAATTCATTCTTTTCATCCGTGTTTACTAGCGAGCATGCTCATCTTCCAGAAATTGTTGAACGCGATTACTCATTCATGTCACCTTTAGATACCACAATTGAAGGCATAGTTAAAATAATTGAAAATCTGAAGATGTCATCATCTTCTGGTATTGACGATATCAATTCAAAAATATTAAAGAACACTGTTTATATGTCTGGCAATATCCTGTTTCACATTTTTCGGCAGTAGCTCGCTACAGGAATATTGCCTTCTGACTGGAAGATAGCGAAGGTGGTGCCAGTTCATAAAAGTGGTAGGAAAAGTTCACCTGGAAATTATCGCCCCATTTCCTTGACATGCAGATGTTGCAAGATGCTTGAGCATATCATAGCTTCTAACATTTATGCGCATCTAGAATCTAACAATTTCTCTTTCTCAAACCAGCACGGGTTCCGAAAGGGTTGTTCAGCCGAGACTCAACTCTTTGAGTTCACCACCGACCTGCATTCTAACATGAACAGTAATCTACAGACAGATTGTTTATTCCTTGATTTTGCAAAGGCATTAGATCGTGTTGCTCATTGTCGCTTGATATTGAAACTGTCATCACTAAAACTGGATTCACTCACGTTAACATGGCTCAGAAACTTCCTAACTAACCGCCAACAAGTCACTATCGCCAACAATCACTCTTCATCACTACGTTACGTTTCGTCTGGTGTACCACAGGGTAGTGTTCTTGGTTCTTACTTTTCCTCATCTACATTAACGACCTACCTGACAACTTATCCTCATGTATGCGTATATTTGCCGATGACAGCATTATCCATCGTCCCATCCGCAACAATAGCGATCATTTAACTCTTCAAAAAGACCTCGAGCATATTGTGACGATGCGAGATTGACGAGCACACAAAGCACCTCAAACAAATACGATTTATCGATCGCAGGAAACAGACTGGAACGACTTCTTCGTCTTTTGCCCTCGGCCAGACACTCGCGCTCCTTCGTTGTCCTCACCACTGGCACATACGCGCGTCATTATTCCCCCTTTGAAAAAACATCGTCCCGATGTTAAACGTTTGAGAAGCAAGGCGAAACCAAAACTGCACAGTTAGTCACTGAACGTAAGGCTTCATCCGAAGCACGTGGACAATTTCTGGTGAATGTCTGCGCCGCTTTGAACACTGCACGCCGTCCAGAACAACCTCGTAGTTGACGTCACAAATGCGTCGCAGAACCTTGTAGGGTCCGAAGTATCTTCGCAACAGCTTTTCGGAAAGCCCACGCTGACGAACAGGTGTCCAGACCCATACTTTGTCGTCCACGTTGTATATGACGGGTCTGTGCCGGAGGTTGTAATACTTGGCATCGTCGTCTTGCTGTTTGGTGATTCGCAACCTGGCAAGTTGTCTGGCTTCTTCTGCTAGCTGGGTAAACTCTTCGGCGTCTGTCTCATTGCCATCATTTTCATGAGGGAGCATTGCGTCTAACGTTGTTGTAACCTCGCGTCCATAAAGGAGACTAAAGGGTGTCTTCCGAGTGGTCTCTTGACGAGCTGTGTTGTACGCGAACGTGACGTAGGGCAAAATGATGTCCCAGTTCTTGTGCTCTACATCTACGTACATGCTTATCATGTCAGCCAGGGTCTTGTTGAGGCGTTCGGTGAGCCCGTTGGTCTGGGGATGATACGCCGTTGTCTTCCTGTGAGCTGTACCACTTAGTCGGAAAATGGTGTCCAAAAGCTCGGCCATGAACGCAGTACCTCTGTCAGTGATGACTATTTCGGGGGCACCGTGTCTTAAGACGATGGCTTCGATGAAAAATTGCGCCGTTTCAGCTGCCGTTGCCCGTGGCAGAGCGCCTGTCTCCGCGTATCGGGTCAGGTAATCCGTGGCGACGATTATCCACCTGTTTCCAGTGGCAGACTTTGGGAAGGGGCCCAGAAAATCCATGCCAATTTGTGCAAACGGTGTCAACGGCACTCGAACAGGCTGCAGCAGGCCAGCTGGTTTGATGGATGGTGGCTTGCGGCGCTGGCAATCTAGACATGCCTGCACGTAAGTTTTGACAACTTCGGCAAGTCTTGGCCAGTAATAGTTCTGCCTTGTCCTCGCCAATGTTCTTGCGTAACCCAAGTGACCAGTGGTAGGTTCGTCGTGACAGGCTTGCAGTACCTCACGGCAAAGCGAAGAAGGAACGACGAGCAAGTAGCTGCTGCCGGTGGGTGAAAAGTTCCTCTTATAAAGAACGTCATTTCGCAGGCAGTACGACGGCAGCCCTCTCGCAAATAACTTCGGAACGCTATTCGCTCGCCCTTGTAGGTAATCTATAAGTGGTAGCAGCTCAGCATCGCCACGCTGCTGTTGAGAAAAGGTGGCAGTGTCCACAATTCCGAGAAAGGCCGCGTCGTCATTGTCGTTGTCCGGGGATGCCGTCGCAACAGGAGACCGAGAAAGACAGTCGGCATCGGTGTGTCGTTTTCTCGACTTGTAGGCAACAGTGAAGTCAAATTCTTGGAGCCGAAGACTCCATCGTGCAAGGCGGCCAGACGGATCTTTCAAGTTGACTAACCAACAGAGAGAGTGGTGATCGCTGATAACGGTGAATGGGCGGCCGTACAAATAAGGACGAAACATCAGGACTGCCCATACCATTGCAAGACATTCTTTTTCCGTCGTAGTGTAATTAGCTTCAGCTCGGGACAGCGTCCTGCTGGCATAGGCGATCACGTTTTCATTGTTGTCCTTCGACTGTACGAGCACTGCTCCAAGACCCACATTACTAGCGTCTGTATGAAGTATTGTCGGCGCGTCTTCATCGAAGTGGGCCAGCACGGGGGGGGTGTTTGCATTCGCTGACGAAGCTCGTGAAATGCCGGCGGTTGGTCTTCGCCCCATCTGAAGGGGGTATCTTCCCGAGTAAGCTGTGTCAAGGGCCATGCGATGCGCGAAAAATTAGCAATAAACCGCCGGTAATAGGCACAGAGTCCTAAAAAACGTCGCACTGATTTTTTGTCTGATGGCGTCGGGAAGTTTGCCACGGCGGCAATTTTATCCGGGTCGGGTCGGATCCCTTGGCTGCTCACGACGTGACCGAGGAATCGAAGTTCGTGGAAGCCGAAGTGGCACTTTTCTGGTTTTAGAGTAAGACGAGCCAAGCGTATTGCTTCAAAAACTGCTTCGAGCCTTCGTACGTGTTCCTCGAAAGTCGCCGAAAAGACAATCACGTCATCGAGGTACACCAAGCAGGTTTGCCACTTAAGTCCCGACAGAACCGTGTCCATGAGACGCTGGAATGTTGCTGGCGCCGAACACAAACCGAAAGGAAGAACCTGAAATTCATAAAGTCCGTCGGGCGTAACAAAGGCGGTCTTCTCACGATCTCTCTCATCCACTTCAATTTGCCAGTAGCCGCTTTTTAAGTCCATAGACGAAAAGTAGCGTGCGTTTTGTAGTCTATCCAATGAATCATCAATACGCGGCAGAGGGTAGACGTCCTCCTTTGTGATCTGATTAAGCTTACGGTAGTCGACGCAGAAACGCAAGCTACCGTCCTTCTTTTTGACGAGTACTACAGGTGATGCCCAAGGACTGTTAGACGGCCGAATAACACCATCTTCTAGCATCGTTTTCACCTGTTTTTGAATTACCTCACGCTCCTTTGGGGCGACTCGATAAGGATTTTGCCGGATGGGTCTGGCATCGGAATCCGTGATGATGCGGTGTTTCGTCAGTGCCGTTTGACCAACTCTTGATGTGGATGAGAAGCAGCCGTGGAACTTGTTGATCAGCGTGAGAAGGCGGTCTCGCTCAATGGGAGATAACATTGGACCAACGTCTACAGGTGTCGGTGTAGTGATAGTAGGCGATGCTGCTTCCTCCACTAAATGACAATCTTCTGTTTGCGAGAGTTCGTCAAAATAGGCAATAGCCGTGCCTTTAACTATGTGTCGGCGTTCTCTGCTGAAATTTGTCAATAGCAGTTCAGCGTATCCGTCAATAACAGTGATGACAGCCCGGGCAACAGAATTGCCGCTAGTGAATGCGAGCTCCTTGATGTGTTCAGCGATGCCAGTACCATTTTGTAATTTGTCACAGTGCACGGATACGAGAGAACAACTTCGTGGCGGCAGTATGACGTCGTCATCGGCAATACGGAAGCGAGGTGGCTGGTGTTCCTCATCTGTAGCAGTCTCCGAGCTTACAGTGAACGTTACGCTTCTGTCACGGATGTCAATCACAGCCCCGCATTCGCGCAAGAAATCCATTCCCAATATGAGCTGTTTTCAGCACTCGTGGAGAATGACGAGGGTGGCGACAAAGGTGGAACCAGCAATGAAGAGTCGGGCTGTGCACTTTCCAACCGGTGTCATCAACTGACCTCCTGCAGTTCTTATATTGGGTCCCTGCCATGGCATTTTCACCTTCCTGAGTCTTTCGGCTAGCTGTAGGCTTATTATAGAAAAGTGGAAGCCAGTGTCCACTAGTGCCGTCACTTGGTGGCCGTCAATGTGAACGACGAGGTCAGCGCTGATAACGTCGGTTACGTCAGCAGTTGTCTCATTCGTCGAATTAGTCGTTGCTGTCGTCTTCTTCGGTATCGATGGCTTCGAGCTGTCACTTTTCTGCAATGGGGGCTGTTCGGAATTTCGAATATTGGCAACCCCACCCCCCGAGGTCGCTGCGTCTAGTTTCCCCGTCGCGGGCTAGGGGACCTGCCCCTGGTGACGTCGGCAAAACTGCGACGATTAGGTGAACTGGGCCGTGCAGGAGATGGAGAACGTGGTCTGGGCATTACTGGATTCTGCGGCGGTGTGTTCACATGGGCGTAGTTGTACATGCGTTGATCGTCGTACGCAATGTAATCAGGGTAGCGAGGAAATCTCGAGTACTGAGCGTCGCGATAACGGCAAACTCTGTAGACGTGCCCAGCTTCGCCACAATGAAAGCATACCGGTCGACAGTCAGCGGTACGCCACAAATCGGTTTTCCGACGCTGGTAGGTAAGTGGAGACTCACTATTGGGCCACGTTGTGGGGCTACGTTGTGGGGCATGTTGGTTATACGGCATTCGTCTTGTCGGAGGAATCGGTGAGGTTGCGAAAGTGGTCGGTGCTGACAGTGGCTGTGTTTGCAGGGTTGGTGGTGGTCCAGTCATTGGGGTCTGCTGTGCTGAAGGAGCGACGACGGGGCGTCGGACTGCATCAGCATAAGTAAAATGTCGTCGCACACCATTATAGCCGGATGAAGAGAGAGCATGGCGGACCTCATCCCGGACAACATCAGCGAAAAAGACAATGCCGGCGTCGGTTCAGTTGCTGGAATTAAACCAAGCTGCCGAAGCTCCTCCCTCAAAATCTCCCGGATGACTTCCCGCAGAGGCCTGTCGTTGTCGCAGAGGCTCGCCGCAGTCGTGACAGGGCTACTCGCTCGAACGTTGACCGGGTTCTGCTGGCGGTACCGTTGCTGTAGGGCCCGTTCAATAGCTGTGGCTTCTTTCGTGAACTCAGCTACTGTTGTTGGCGGATTTCTCACAAGCCCAGCAAACAGTTGCTCCTTCACGCCTCGCATTAGATACCGCAGCTTCCTGTCTTCCGGCATCTCGGGATCCGCCCTGCCGAAAAGACGGTTCATGTCCTCGGCGAACATAGCGACGCTCTCGTTTGGTTTTTGAATTCGAGCTTCCAAGAGACGTTGCGCATTCTCCTTTCTGTCGAGACTACTAAAGGTGTCAATCAGCTGGTTGCGGAAGTCGTCCCACGTAGCCATGCTTCTTTCCCTGTTGATGTACCACGTCTGGGCGATGTCTTTTAGGTAGAAGTACACATTCGCGAGCTTGTCTTCTGGGGTGGCCCACAGGTTGTACTTCGCGCAGCGTTCGAACTGGTCCAGCCAGTCTTGTGCATCTTCATAGGTCTCACCATGAAAGCAGTCAGGAATCGTGGGATTCTGCAGTGTCATGTGCGATGTAGCTGCAGTGGCCATGGTGGTTGAAGGAGGCAAGCAATTGCTGGCAGTTTCTGGAAAGGGATTGAGCTCGGGAGCTAGGCCTCGCAGATGGTGGCTGGAATGGTGGACTGGTGTATCGACGGGTGGTAGTGATTCCGGGCTTGAATGTCGGGTCCGCGAAGGGGTGCCAAGCATGAAGACGTACCCAGCACCTCCACCAGTGTGACGACGCGAGATTGATGAGCACACAAAGCGCCTCAAACAAATACGATTTATCGATCGCAGGAAACAGACTGCAACGACTTCTTCGTCTTTTGCCCTCGGCCAAAGACACTCGCGCTCCTTCGTTGTCCTCACCACTGGCACATACGCGCGTCAATATAATTGAGTGGTGCAAAACATGGCAAATGACACTTAGTGTTTCCAAATGCAAACTAATCACCTTTAGTCGCAAACGTGATAACTTTATTAGCCAATACATAATTGATAATGGCATTGTAGAACGCACTGATCATTACAAATACGTAGGCATATACTTAACTTCTAAATTTCGTGGTCCACAGATATAACTTCTATATGTGCCAAAACATGAAGATCTTTAGGTTTTCTGTGCCGAAATCTATACAGTGCTCCCTCCGATGTGCGCAAACAGTCTTATCTTGCTTTAATCCGTCCTCAACTGGAGTTCGCATCCTCCATTTGGTCTCCATATCAACAATACCTCATAGATAAGTTAGAATGTATACAGAACAGAGCTAGTCGATTCATAGCGCGTAATCACAGCTACCCGTCCAGCGTAACACAGATTAAACATAGCCTTGCACTCGAGCCACTGGAAATTCGCCGCGACATCTCACTTTTATCATTATTTCACTAAGTCATCCACACCAGCATGATGCCATCTGTTCACCTTAATCTAGCACATCGAACTTCGAGCATACTACATAGCACCTTTAGCTTATCACGCATGTACGGCAATACTAACGCTTTCAACCAGTCGGCTCTTCCACGAACTATTCGTTTGTGGAATGATTTGCCAGATGATCTTGTGTCAGAACAAGACCACACAAAGTTCTATTATACTCTTAAAAAATACTTATGCACCAAAAACTGCTCTATCTCATCTTCGTAATCATCAGTTTTCGTAGGACTGTTGCCGATGTTTTTGCACTATTGCTAGGTTGTAGTTACTGTCATAATAGTTTTTTTGTATTTCACCTTCACATTCTGTAACTCAATTTTCTAGTATGTATTTTGCTTACATGTTCATAAGTTGAACTGCATTTTCTATTATATTTATTATTTGCCTATGCATGTGTAGATATTATGTATATATATTTTTCTAACACAATATCTGTACCGCCCGCCTTACACAATTCCCCTCGAGGGCTCTGTAAGGTACTGTAAATAAATTAATAAATAAAAGGTGACTGCGTTGTAAATTTTATTATTGAGCAACACGTCACCAATTGATGCTAAATATATGTGCAAAAGTACGCAAAGACATATGTTTAACAGTCGCAGGTTTACTTTTGCGTAGCGATGTCAACTGTAACAAGGGTATCAGCAACACCAGAAGCGGTATAGGCTGATATGTAGCACTTGTGACAGCGAGGATGGCGGCCCTGGACACTTCTAGGTAATTGAGCTTCAGTGTATGACGCTTTACTGCAGCCTGTGCTCCGAAACGCAGTGCGCAACTCGTGGCTCACTCCCAACTTGATGCAAATGGTTTGTCTGCTTCAGCCACAACGGCAAGCAAGTGGGAAGGGTCTCTACGGCCGCTGTTGCCTCGCCTGGCACCAAGCTTAAGTACAAGGTCGTCGTAAAACTACGTGAGTGCTTCGACGCACCGAAATTGTCAAATCGCTTCCTTCAGTGAACCTTCGATGCCTGCCTCAAAACCACCGCCTATCAAGGTTTCTCCATTCACCATCCCACCAACAGCGAATCTTTATGGGTGCGTTCGCTAGCGGATGTTGGCCACCCCACCCAACTGCAAACTCTGCCAGTCACAGCTGATAGTACAGTGCAAGTGCAAGTGTACTTGAGTTCCGGCTCGGACTTGCGCCGGAATGTGGTCTCTGGTGTTGACCCAGGAAAATCGGCGGAGGGCCTTGTCGCTCCTTTGACCTGCTGCACTCACGAGATAGTAACAGCTTCTTATTAAGACCCTGGACGCACGTGCCTGGTTACTCTCCAAGGTCCTCGAACGCCACCAAGCCGCATATGGTTTAACGGATACATCCTGGAATTTCATGTGTACAAGCCCGCGGTGTGGTACACTGGTATCGTAGCTTTCGTACCGGTCACATGCGAGATTCTTGTCCCCAACCCGCGCATACTTCCATGGAGTCCGCCGAGACGCGCACGTACAAATGCGGGCTCTGCCAAACGGATGATCATGATATGACATCAAAAAATTGTCCTGTTAAACAGAAGGCTCTCAAAGCCTATAACCCACGCAAGCGCCGCCAGCCTTTAGTGACACAAAAAGAAAGGGATGCTGACATTCCGACTAGCAATCGTTTTGAAATGTGGTCTCCTTCGGAAGAGGACACACCATCATTGGTAGAACCTGACAATGCTTGCTATGAAGCCCCAACGCACGGTGACGCCGTCAAGCGGGGCTAAAAACGTGTTCAACAGGCTGCGAGCACGCCTAAATTGAGGGTTGTGACGACGTACGATCTGGCGAAGCTTGACCAACAGATAGCGAAGCTCCAAAAAGAAGTCAAGCGCCTCGCTCAACGCAGAACCCGTTTCGCTCGACCCACTGGACCAACTGCGATGCGCGGTACAGACGTGCCGTACGCTGATTCATTGTCCGCAAGCGCGTCAGCACTAGTCAAGATGACTCGGGCAGAGCTCCTCCACTTTGTTGCGCGGCAACTGCAAGAGTTCTCAAAGGTGTTGCTCACGAACCGTCTACCGCAATGACCGCTCCTTTGAAAGCAACGCGCCACCACTGTGTCCTGAAGTGGAACTGCCGAGACTTTCAAATAAAGTTGGTCAATTTCACTATTGCCTTGTGCTTGCTGAAGCTCGCCGCTCTATGGCTGCTTCTACAGGAAACAAATTCGCTTCCACAGCTCTCTGAATTCACTGCGTATGCTTCTCCAACCATCCCTGATCGACCCTGCACCAATGCGTTGGGACCTTCAGGCAAGGCTACCGTGTATGTTGTGAATACATATCCTCGAAAGCAAATTCCCTCTGCTGTGATGTAACCAGTGGAAAAAGTGCTGGCAGTGCTCGTTGAACTTCCGCGTACGGACGTGGTTGTGGTTTCAGTTTACGTGCGTCCGTATAGTGGCAGCGCTACTCGGTGGAGTTTGGGGTGACTGACGCACCTGCGTCAAACCTACCCTGGGAGCCCAGCGCTAGTTGGGGGAGACTTCAAAGCGCCTCATCAGTCGTGTAGCTGCCCTTTTTCCAGTGCTAGAGGAAAGATCGTGCTAGACACATTTACAGTAGAGATCTTCATGTCCTTCTGAATGCCCCGGAAACTTCTACACGTCGATGGGATCATTCCTGTGCTCCACCGTACTCGCCCGACCTCTCGCGGTGGTTGGGCATGTCTGACATTTTGTGGGACATAGAACCACACTGCTGGGGGAGCGATCACCATCCGTTGATAATTGGTTTGGCCGCGTATAACCAGCGCCGCCTCTGACGTCGATGCTACACAACTGTGACTTACTTCGCGAACACTGAACACCTGGTATGCTGATACATCGTCTGATCCATTGCAGGTCTTAATCACAGCTGTACAAACTGCCACATGTCAAGCTGGGTAGAAAAGAATAGACCACCTCGAAATTTACATCTTCTGCGTCTGTGGGCAGCACGCGGTCGTGCCGAGCTAGCCTCAAACCGAAATACAGCCGCCGATGAGCTTCGTGGTAACCTCAACAGACTGACTGCTGCAGCACGTCGCTGCGAGAAGCGCCTCGCCCGGGAATGGTGGATAGACTGGTGTGCGTCACGCCGTACATCGACTTCATCCGCCTCGATATGGTGAACGTTCCGGAGCATGAAATTAGGTACTCGTACTCCGGACCCAGCGGCCAGTGCGTGTCACGCTTTAGGATGCACACCAAGCCATTTTGCCCCACAAAGAGTTAAGGCTTTTTTCCCATCCTACAACCTGGCCATACCACAATTCGACTGTCTGTGTAACCTGCCTCTGGAGGTTGGCCTGGCTGCCAGTCTGCCAGACATCGAAGGCATGCAAGCGCCGTACATGACGGCGGAGCTCCCGGCAGCAATTGACCAGGCAAAAGTATGCAAAGAACTAGGTGCCGTTGGGACTGTGTATCGTACGCAGACGCTTAGTGGGGCAGCACGGAGCGCGCGGCGAGGTCCGTCGAAGTGGATGAATATTGGAACATAATCTCGGGGATCTCCTATGAAGTGTTAAAAAATATCGATGGCCCTGCAATGCAGTCGCTGCTGGACACGCTTAACGCAGTATGGATGACGGGAGAGCAGCCTGAATCATGAGAGCACTCCGAAGCACCCGATCCACCTCTCTAATCATCAGCCGATTGCTCTTACGTGTACGTTGTGCAAGCTTCTGAACGCATGTTGGCGTCACGCACCTCCTGGTGGCCGGAAAAGCACGCCTTGTACCATCCAGCCCAGAATGGCATTTGACTGCATCTGGGCATGGAATATGGCCTAGATAATTTGACGTCTATGGTGATTGTTGGAAAAAAATCAACCAGCATTCGAACCCTTCTCGCCATGGTCGTTCGCAAGGCCTACGACACCGTCAGCCACTCTGCGGTCATTCACATAATGCAATGACTTCAACTTCCGCCTCATGTCTGCGATTTTGGGGTGTCTTTTCTGGCACCCCGTACCTTCTGCATTTGAGTAGGCAAGGAACGAACCAGACAGTTTGTAATGAAGCAGGGTGTACCGCAGCGCTCGGTGCTGGCCCCGATATTCTTCAATATTACGCTGTTGCCCCTCGCGGGGCAACTAGTACGCATTCCATATGCCTTCTACCTCCTGTATGCAGACGGTTAGACTGTGTCGACACTGCATCCAGACCTGCAACGCCAGCAGGAGGCCCTCCAGAGTGGTCTGGACAAGGCGTCGTACTGCTGTGGGCGCATAGTACTGACACTGTCTGCCACGAAGACGGCATTTATGTCTGTTACCAGCAGACGAGGTCACCGTCGGCCTCTGCAGACGCCGATTTGTTTTAGCCTTAATGACCAAACCCTCACTCGTGTATCTACAATCCGTAGGCTCAGGGTCGAACTGGACGCATCTGGCTCTGCGAACGCGTGGGTTCGCTCTGCTCGTCGCAATAGTGCTGATTCCCTTCATCTCACTCATCGCATCTCTCAAATAATTGGACGTGTCTGTGTTGGTGCGATCAATCATACAACCTGAGCTTGTTTATCAAGCTCAGTTTCAACAACTGGCATTGAGAGATTGGGACTTGCTCGAAACCGCCAACCACGATCGATGTTATAGGAGAAAGGCATGTAAATGCCCTTGTGGGTTATACGAGGGCATTTACATGTCTTTCTCGTATAACATCTATCGCGACCCTCCAAGCAGAATTGCAGCTCAACACCATCGACAAAACTGTCCACCAGCGTCGAGTTCTTCGCTACCTAAAGAGTCAGGCTGTTCCTGCGATGGCGGCTCTAGCTCACTACCATAATTCAACGCTGCCACAGCCTGAAGCACCCTTGGCAGAAGTTCATGCATAGTTCAAGGCACAGGTTATGGATAACCGACCACTGACCCATCTGCGACAAGTTACCCGACAAGTGGCGCAGGAGGGCGTCGTCACTACCATGGACAACTCACTAGTGGTATACGTAGACGCAGCTATCAATAAATGCGTTCTGCACACCAGTCTTGTATGTCCAGCGCTACCTGAAACTCAACATACAGGTTGTTGTGTAACAGAGTCAACCTTACCATCTTTATTAAAGGAGCTTACTGCAATACGGAACGGGTTAACAGTAATGATATCTAAAATAGATTTTTTATTAAACGATAAATTGCTTGTAAACAGGTTCTTCACGCAGGCAGTTCGAGAGCTGCGAAAAGTGACCAGCTCTCTCGATATAGCCTCTGATATACACCGACCGATTCACTGATGCGCATGTCCTGTCCGCGCATTATGGACCCACCGGATTGTACCGGCATCTATCGAAAGTAGATGCCGCTTGCCATCGAGCGGCTGTTAAGTACCCGCTGCGTCTACATCGTCTGTCCACAAAGGACAGCTTGCTTGTTCACAAAGAAACCCTCCGGCACTGCACGCGTGCACTCATTCTATTCCTCCGCGTGAATCCGACCTTCCCGGTGGCTTACCTCGCCCAGAAGAAATTGCGCTGAGGAGGATTCGAGTGGGTGCTGCCTTGGCTGCTGCAATCCTGGCTAGATGAACTTCAGGTGCACAGCCTCCCCCAACGACATGCCCATTCTGCGTTGACCGGCCAAAGAGGCAACGCTCGATCACCTATTGGGAACCTGCACGGCCCTTCACTAGGCTCGCACTCGCCACCTACGCGGCCTTCATCACCACCCCGGCCGACCACCTCACTTGACGCACTGGACGCACGGTCCACTCCATCGACCACTCCTGGCCTTCATACAGGCAACAGAACTTTCTCTTTTTATTTAACTGATGCCGTTGGGCATACTGGCGTCAATAATAAAAGATTATGCCACATACATAATGCCAGGTTCCAGAACAGTGCGCGTGTTTGTCAAATGCTGTGCGACCGCTGTGGTAACTAATGACAAAATCTTAGCGTTGGGACTTCATAATTAATACACTTTACTAGCTCTTAGAGACTCAAAGAATAGCTCAATTTGAAAGACTAGCGCGAAGTCCTACGGGAAGGCAAATACTTGGTAACCTCGACTTGAAATCCACCCCTCAACAGAGTGTTAAGACCATCATACTACATGAAACAAGGCAACACCTTTACGTAAGCCCGCTGCCGAAGAACTTGCACATAGAACCTTGTCGTTTTAGAATAAGAAAAACCCGTGGAATTTCCTGTACTGTGAAACGCGAGAAAATGCGTCGCACGGGCACCCGTTGAGTCCCGTTCCATAGAGTCCCCATCTGCACTGTTTGCCAAAGCGTCAATGACGCCAATGTTTGATGCAAGCATGTAGTGTTAACCCTGAACGAGTAGCATGTAGGGTTAACCCTGCACAAAACCTTCCAGATAAGCGTCTTCTGCAGCGAGTTTCACAAAGTTGTTGTTCCCCATCAGATGCAGTAATGCAGCGCCGACGCGGAGTCGGGGTAAAGGACGGAGCACATGACCGTGCCGCAGTTCGTCACTACGTGGCGTCACCCACAGCGCTATGTGTGTCATCTCTTTCTTTCTGGTGCGTTTGCGCTGTAAAAGTACTTCTACGATTATGAACCAACTAGGCCCAAGAGAAGTTTTGCCTGGATCAGTCAAGCGCAGTTATTTTTCAGAACAAGGACGTTATACGTGATTTTGCTATACGATGCGTTACAAGACAGGCACAATTAAGATTTGCTGTGCCAAATCCCTGAACGAAGCAGAGAAAAGCATGCTGTCGCCTGTAGAAGATGAGGAAGTTTCTGCCTGAAAACATTTATGGCTACAATTTGATGTTACATATTCTAATTTCTATTCGTGGTAGGCATTAGGCTGCCTGTTCTGAATCTACTAATTAACAATCAATGCGGTATTTTCTTCTTACGTTCCTTTTCTTTTGTTTATCAATAAATAATAGTCTGAAGATCTTACGAAATGCATATAATCAATTATTCACCACTAACCCAGTGTGGGCATGAGCTATATGGGAGCAAACGATGACACGATCACCTGAGTGCTTTGTGGGTGAGTGCAATCTATACGAGGTCATTATCATCATTATCTTCTTCTTGGTGCCACGAGCGCACGTGCCCATGTGTCCCGCAGCTTCTACGTTGCACTGTGATCCTACAGAATCCTGCCAACACTTTCAGCCCGTGCCCGTGCTCAACCTGCTGGGGTGTTCTTGGCTGAGGATTGAGTGGTTTTAACTTTCTGTCTTAGAGTCCGATTCTATAGTTTATCTGTTTCTGAGTCTAACTATATCTCTAGTGCTCATGTCGACTACTTCTCCTGGCCAGGCGCGATCCACCTGGTCAGCGTCCCTGCCGTCAAATGAATTACCACTAGACTCCTTTTTCCGCAGTGGTATCGACAGCATTCCCGTAGCACTGGTACCTACAAATGGAGGCTTCATCAGACTTACAAACCCTCAGGTGGTTCAAAAGGAACTTAAGACAACGTCAAACCATTTCCAGACCATCACAGATGTGCACCCATTTGGGCGAGGAGGTATCGTGTGTAGGTCGCCGGATCAGACCTGCGTGCAGGATCTTCTCAAATGCACCTCCTTTGCTGCTACACCGGTGAGTGCTTTTATTCCGCCTCACCTTGCATGTACCAAAGGCCTTGTACGGGGAGTCGACTCCAAGCTGAGTCCAGCTGAGACCCTAGACAGGCTGTCTGGAGCAGGCGTAATTTCAATTTACTGGTGTAATCGCCTAGTCGACAACCAGAGGGTACCAACCGAATCTGTTATCGCGACATTTGTGGGCACAAAATGCCCGTCAGAAATAAAATTATGGCCACTGATCTTCCGAGTAGAACCCCTCGCTTCTCGTCCGATTCAGTGCAAGAACTGCTGGAGATTCGGCCACAGTGCAGGAGGATTTAAATCTAACTTTCGTTGTAGCACCTGCGGAGAGAGCCATCCTCCAAGCAATTGTACTGCAACAGTGGAAAAGTGTTGTCTCTGTGGGGGCAGTCACTGCACCGACAACTCTGACTGTTCCGCTCGTTCCCGGGAGGTTCAAACCCTAGAAGTTATTGACCGCCGCCGCTGTTCTCGAAGGGAAGCCATTGACATAGTTAGAGACAGGGCTTTTGGATACTCTGGTATTACAGCGCGCTGCACTTCCAGTATGGACTCAAACCTATCGCAGGCTATTGAAACTGCTGTGGAAAAGGCAGTGAGTAAGGCAATGGATAAACTAATATCTAACCTTTCCGACTGTTTAGTGCAAATTCTTTCAAGCCAGATTGGACAAGCAGTACAGACTAGTACAGAACCTGCAGTATTACACATTACCAGTGACGCCACACAGCTACGCAATGTAGTGATGGATGAACTTTCTGCATCTGCAGGCAAGGCTAATCAGCTAGGAATACAGGTGCACTTGGACCGACATTCGCCTCGGCCGAATACAAGTACTGATACAGATATGGAACTCAGTATACGAACTAATAAACGTACCAGATCCTCTATCTTCACCGATCTCAAGTCTAAATCTAAACGAAATGAATCAGCTATTTCGCGTGAAGATGCTAACAAGGGCGCGACATGCGCCTCTGCGGTGCGCTCAGCACCATAGGTCAGTTGAGGGTACTGCAGTGGAACTGCCGTTCTATATTCTCAGCCTCAACCGACTTACATTACTTTTGCAATAATTTTAATCTCGATATAATTCTCCAAGAAACTTGGCTTACACCAGATAAAAATTTCCATCTTGCAGGTTTTCGTTCTTTTCGATTAGATCGCCCATCACGTGGTGGTGGTTTAATTATCCTTGTATCAAGTAAATTATGACATAGGGCAAAAATTTCTTTCAGAATGTTAGATTTGGATTGTGAATTATTAGCATTAGACTTGTGTCTCCCCGCATACCACCCTTTTTCAATCGTAAATTGTTACTTCCCCTCCGGTGTGCAAAGCACGCGTTATCTTGACAGCGTTTTGGTAGCATGTAGAAAGGAAATTGTACTCACAGGAGACTTTAATTCACATCATTTGTCTTGGGGTATAAGGACAGATTCTTGTGGTAGGCGACTGTGGGAATGGACTATTGATCACAACCTCTCCTGTCTGAATAAAGGTCATGTAACATTTGTCCGAGGTCAAACTAGCTCAGTATTGGATTTAACGTTTTGCTCCAATGCAATCAAGATTTGGTCATGGGCTATTCTGGATTCGGCAACTAACAGTGACCATCTTCCTGTAGTTTTTGACATTACTTGTCCAACAATAACTTTAGATCAGCCAAAACGCACATACATCAACCGTAGCAATATTCAAGCCTGCCTCCGTTCTGCTATTTCCAAGCTTGGAAATGCCAGTACTAAGGAGATTGCATCTACGATTGGTTCAATGCTGGAGGGATCTAGAAAAAATTCTGAATTTTCTATTCCATCCAATAAACGATTCTCCTCTCGTTGATGGAACGATGAGTGTACGCGCGATTATAGAAGACGAAAAGCCGCTTGGAAAAAACTTCTTCTTATTCAGAGCCCAACAAACTGGAAAGACTATCAATTCCTTGCTGGCGCATTTAAGCGTACAGTGAACCGCGCGAAAGAAGAATACGACAGTAGACATTTTGATTATCTTTCTAAATCAAAAAATAAGCGTGCTTTGTTCGCTTATCTTCGGACAAGAAAAGTACTACCAGCACCTTTAACGTTGCAGTCATGTGTCTTGACGCCGGTAGAAATGAACACCTCTCTAGAAGACATAGCGCAAGGTTTAGAACGCCGCTTCACTGCGAATTTTTCGGCTATTCAGTCCGTTCTGGTAAACTTGCATGAATTTCCAGAAGTTTATTTAGCTGAATTAAATCAGACAGTATTATATGCTTACCGAGCACGGCTCCCGGACCAGATGGGATTACGAACTCTATGTTGAAATGTTTACTCCAGGAATCGCCTAATCTTTTGCTAGAACTAGTAAATTATTCTTTAGGGAATGCAAGGATACCTCCAGAGTGGAAACTTGCCAAAATTGTATTGTTGCTAAAAAATGAAAATGATGCATACACGTTGGATAACTTAAGGCCGATCGCACTGACATCAAACTTAGTGAAATTGGTTGAGAGAATCATCAATATACGAATTAATGAACTTATTACCATGAGGTCTATTCTAAGTCCCTGTCAAATTGGGTTCAGGGCTGGTTGTTCAATTTGGGATGCCCACGTTGACTTAGAAAGTAGGCTTCAATTAGCTCGGCTACATAAAAAATATGCTGCTTTAGTTACCTTAGACATCGCTAAAGCATATGATAGCGTGGAGCACTGTATTTTGATAGATCGATTAGAATACCTTGATTTTCCATCATACATAGTAGCGTGGGTTCACAATTTTCTCGCAGACAGGAAATTTTATTGTTTTAAAGATGGGTTTTCATCATCTACTCATACCTAAACGAGGGGAGTACCGCAAGGCTCGGTGCTTTCCCCGGTGATATTTAATTTACTAATGAGCACCATCCCACGTAAACAGGATATAACAACTTATGTTTATGCAGACGATATTGCATTTTTTGCAATGACAGATAACATTCAGACCTTATATGAACGGCTGCAGACTTACCTTAATATATTGGAGAGCTGGCTCGATGGCAACAGCTTTTTACTTAATCCAAGTAAATGTGTCCTCCTTGTTTTCCCGCTGCAATACTCTGTGAACATCTCTCTGTCTTACCATCATGAGGATATACCACAGGTGGAATCTGTTAAATACCTTGGAGTGATTTATCACACATCGCTTAACTGGCGACCTCATATAGAATATATCGCTGGAAAAGGTGTGCGGGCAATCGGCATATTACGTAGGCTAAGCAAATACCGCATAGGTATGAGAAGAGACACATTGGTAATGATATATCGCATGTATGTTCGTCCCATTTTGGAATTGGGTTGTGTGCTTTTCTCTGGAGTTCCAGCTTACAAGTTGCGGCCTCCTAAATCTTCTGGAAAGAGAAGCTTTGCGCTTATGGCTTGGCCTTCCCAAAACAGTTGCCAACAATGTGTTGTATCTCGAATCGAGGGTCCCTCCGCTTTCTTGTAGAATTCGCCTTTTGACTGTTCAGACATTCTTAAGAATTAATGAATCACCATTACGACATTCAGAAACAGTGTTTATTTCCAACCCAGAATCATTTTTTGCTGCTAGATGGCCGCGATTTCACACGCCACAAATTATATTTGTGCAAAATTTACTGGAGCCTCTAAACGTACGTATATGTGACATCATGCCGAGTCGTTATAATTCAGCCCCGGTGGAAATTCAATTCGACGACATTTTTCCTAATAATGCCAAGTTACTTCCCCACAATATTTTGGATGGTTTACTACAAGATCACCTGCGCCGTATTACAACGAACGTTATTATTGCTACAGGCGCATCGCAATACGACGAAAAGTCAGGCGTTGGTATTTTCAGCCCGATTTTAAGTTAGATTTATTCCCTTCGACTACCCGATTTCATACCCGTTTTTGTGGCTGAGTTTCTGGCAGTAGTGCTCGCCTTAGACAAGTTAGATACAGCAATTACATCAGCTGTCATAATAACAGATTCCCTATTTCTCTGTGCAGCACTTTCTGTTGGTGCTGATAATCACGTAACAATGCGTTCCGTGCACTAGTCCCTGTGCATTTGAGAAAAGTGCGATTAGTTTGCGTGCCTGGACATAAAGGTTTGTTTCTGAATGAAATAGCCGATTCCTTAGCTAAGTCGTCAATCAGCGAACCAATTCTACCGCTCTGTCCATCATCCGCTTATGTGACTGCTGCTCGATTCCGCCGACGTGCGCTTATGCAAGTCTTTAAAAGTTCAGCACTAAGATACTCTACAGAATATCGCCATTTATTATATCCCTGGCGAAGAGACTTTTGCCGCACTCGAAAACAAGAAGTAGCTATCACAAGGCTGCGTTGCCGAGTACCAAATCTAAGTTTTTATAAACACAGGTCTGCTCAGGCACCTTCGCCACTGTGCGCATTCTGTGATGAACTGGAAACAATAGACCATTTCTTTTTGACCTGCAGGCGGTTTAAAACATTACAAAAAACCCTATTAGAAATACGTTTGCGTGGCATTGGTATGGACTTATCTCTGCCTGTCATTTTGTCTTTTGGAGCTTCCATTTCTGGTTTCTCTAATGGCACAGTATGCGCGGCCGTCCGGGACTATAATGATGAAACTAATAGGTTTAATAATTAACCAGTTTCACTATCTTAACATGTCCACATAATTATATACGTATAAAATCAGATTATTGCTCTATTCTAAGAATAAATTTGTTTATGTAAATATTTGTATGCATTACAATAAGCACCACACTTGCCTATAGGCTATCGGTAATCTTTCTGTTATACCTCCATCATTCTAAATCTGAACAGTAAATTTTAAAGCCACTCGATTCTTGGCCAATCCCCCACAGTGGGTATGCGCCACTAACAATAGGAGAACAACAACAACAACAACAACAACAACAACAACAACAACAACAACACTGTGAGCATTCGCTGGCTCGTTCTTGGAACGCGCAGTCGTGCTCCAGTTCCGTGAAGTCGCTGGTCCACGTCATGCCCACGCTGAAGTCATTTTGCGTCCGTTACCGGAATCTTGCTGCTAGCATGAGCGCTTCCTGACCGTGTTTCGCTCGTACTCGAATTACTACAGCCGTGGTCAGCATCTTCGAGGCAGTTCAACCATCTTCGCTGTTCCGAAGCGTCGCAGAAGGACGGAATTGAGTCGAAGCTGCCGTTCTGGGGTCGTCCTAAGAGGGCCAGCCTGCGCCATCATCAAACACGCAAGCAAGCCTACCAAAACTTTTCGCCCATCTCAAGACGAAGGAACACGAAGCTGATCAAGGTGAGCGTCGGTGCGACTTTTCCCGAAACGCGGCACGACCATCTTGTTTCTTAGCGCTCTTCTGCAAGTAATCATTTTCTAGAGACCCCCATAACGACGCCGATATGCAACATCAAAGCTTCACCATCATCGGACAGCAGGGAACCCCAAGCCTCGGTGAGTCCGATGTCCTCACGGGAGAAGACGAAGTCATTGCGAGTGAAAACTCAGAAACGGAGGCTCTCGCCTTGCCGGACGAGGTCGTGAGTGGGAAGCAAGTAGTTGTGCTGGAGTACCCACTCCACCCTTCTCTGCCGGTCCTGGAAATTTGCGAAGGCATCCCTCTACCGACCACTGGCCAGGACTTCAACCGCCGCACCAGGACTTTTAGACCTCCTTCCACGACAACCGCGACGATGAAGAAGACGGACGCGGCTGCCCGCATTTCCTACAGGGCAGAGTCCCCACCGGGTCACGTCCGACCTGCATCCAACAAAGGACGCGGCCACCCTGTCATGGCAGGCGATGTCTGGCTTCTTCATGGTGGACGAGCACCATGCTTCCCGTGTCCTTCGTGGTTGAAAGGAGAGGAAGAGCGTCCACATCTCCGAATGAAAAACGCATGGCCTCATTAAGCACCATTAGTTTTTGGCATCACCTACCCTGGCAGGCTTGGAACGCGCTATGACCCCCAGGGATGCAACGCCGCTAGCCGGTTTACTTCGAGCGGTGGTCGACGCTCCAGCAAGGCCAGAAACATCTCTAGAGGGTCATGGCTCTCAGGTAGCAGCAGGCTCTTCTTGACACTGAAGTTTGCCACTGAAGCTTTCAAGACAATAATGATAAAGTAGAACTTCAATGGCGTGTAAAGAGCAGAAAGACAGACGCGGCGCTGCCAGTACGACATGTCGTTCGGCAGTCGTGAGAGAAGGCGTCACCGCTTCGTTTATATGCGGTGTTA
This sequence comes from Rhipicephalus microplus, assembly GCF_043290135.1. Lineage (NCBI taxonomy): Eukaryota > Metazoa > Arthropoda > Arachnida > Ixodida > Ixodidae > Rhipicephalus > Rhipicephalus microplus. The sequence goes on along the minus strand of NC_134706.1, from coordinate 36,888,066 downwards.
ATTCGTTTATTCTGGCTTAGTCAACGTATTTTCCTGGGAAATAAAGCGTTGTATTGGTTATGTGTTGCCTCTGTATTGGCTTGCTGGATCGATGCCAAACCAGAAACACCACCCTCGCCTTAGGCGTGCGCCGTTTTGTCTTTTGGGGGGAGGAGGTGTTCAGCGAGTGCTATTGCCCTCGTCCCGAGCAACTGTCAAGCTTGCGATCAGAAAATTTTCCTTTCATTAAACTTTCTCTCCCTCAAGTAGGAGCATTCACCTCCGACAAATATTGATGAGTGCTCAGCAGTATAATTAAGACGTCACACGCACCAACCACTCTCGTCACACTTGGACGCCTTTAAAGAGATCAATTTAAATTTTGGGGTTGCACGTGGCAAAAGCACCGCAAACGTTTCGCAGATGGGTGTCTCATCTATCGTCACATCACTTTACTCGCAGACGCCGAATCAATACAAAAGGACCTAAACACTGCAGTAACACGTCGGTGCTCCTCATGGAGAATTCACTCAAGTATCTCGAAGTGGAAGCACGTCAGCTTTGCGAAAATATTTCCATAAATCCTGTACACATATACAGTACCGATGGCGAAGCAGTCAAAAAAGTACCACATTGCATATACTTGATAATCTATTGAACGTATTCATTGCATTGAAACAGACAAATTACAACAAATGATCCCAAAGGCTAGAAGAATAGGTTTTTTTTTGTTAATTGGCCGAAACTGGCATTGTTCCGCAAGAAAGGTAAAGGAGACCCTTTATTTCTTACGTGTAAGATTCATAATTGATTATGCTTGTCTTATCTAGAACCTGGCTCAAAAGTATCTTGCGGAAACAATAGAAGAGGTTCAAAATCGGGCAGCCCGATTGATCACTATTTAATCCAATATGCAGCTCACAAATTTATTTAATTTGTGAGCTGCATACAAATGCGCAGAACTCATCAGAAGCTTCGTCCTCCGCTATGCATGCCGACGAAGATACGCTCTTATCCTAACAAAGTTCACCCCTCGGCTACTTATCGTAACTACTCAGTTTTATATTCTAACGTACGAAGTGTTCTTAACAAACGGGATGCATTATCTTCAATTTTTGATGACTGCGCCGCCGATGTTGTAGTGTTAACAGAAACCTGGCTTACCCCTAACATTGCAAGTGTAGAGCTGTTCGATTGTGAAAATAATTATACCATTTACAGATGTGATAGAGAAGAATCGCCAGGAGGTGGTGTACTTATAGCCGTAGCTGATTATATAGTTTCTAGCCATATAGTAATAGCATCACCTTTAGAATTTGTCTGTGTTTCCCTCCATGTCAACTATCAAAATGTCATATTTTGTGGCTGTTACCGCCCTCCGAGCGCGACGCCAGTGTTTTGCGAGCAACTGCATGATGCTTTGAATGACATTGTCAAAAGGCACCCGCATACACCTGTTTTTATTCTAGGCGATTTTAACTACCCGAAAATAAACTGGTCACTTCCTTCCTGTTCATTAAGCTCACTTTCAGCCGACAGTTTACATTTCGTGGAACTGTGCGAAGACTTTAACCTTACGCAACCAACAATAACGCAACCAACAAGAATGGGCCCCAATTCATCAAATGTTCTTGATCTGATTCTCACCACTGTACCTGACATTGTCCATTCTATTTCATATATCCCAGGCATAAGTGACCATTGTTTTGTGCACTTCAATCTAACAGGTTCTTTAAGGCGTCGGTCAAACAATTGGAAAACAATAAGAGACTACTCACGCGGCGATTACGACTCAATCAACAGTGAACTCGAATCGAATTTTGAGAGCTTTGCTAATGGCTTCTTTGATCGCAGCGTTCAACAAAACTGGAAAGTTGAATCTTTAATCACGCGATACATTCCCACATACGTTATCAAGGGTCGCCAACGCCCCCCTTGGTTCTCAACTGACTTAAAAAAATTGCGGAATAAAAAGAAACGGTTGTTCCGTCAGGCAAAGCAGACTAATTCGTTAGCCCGTTGGCACGTGTACAAATCTGTCCTTTCCGAATACAGAGCAGCTATCAAGGAAGCCAAGCGCGTTTTTCTTAATAATACCCTTCCCTCAATTCTTGTAACCAACCCTTCTAAGTTTTGGAAAACTGTTAAACCTAGGAAAAAGAAAAACATTTCGCTTACGAACTCAGACAAGCAGCCAGTTCGCTGTGAGGAGTGTTGCATTGCATTAAATGATTTTTTTGTTACTTCTTTTTCAAGTTGTTCTGCTTCTGCGTTGCCGCAAATGCCTAGTCGTGATTTTTTTTTACCCATGTATCCTGTTACCGTTGATGCCGTTGGAGTGCAAAATTTAATTCACAAGCTTAAGTTATCCTCTTCTTGTGGCGTAGATGAAATCAACTCAAAGTTTCTAAAAAACACTGCATTGTATTCATCAATTTACTTGTCCTTAATCTTTACGCAATCTATTCAGACCTCCACTTTGCCGCTTGACTGGAAGGTGGGGAAGGTGGTCCCTCTGCACAAATCTGGTAACACACAGTCTCCTCTCAATTACAGACCAATTTCCCTAACCAGTGTTCCTTGTAAAATGTTAGAACATATAATTTACTCCAACCTTGTCTCATTCCTAGAATCAAATTCTTTTTTTACTCCCTACCAGCACGGATTCCGAAAAAGTTACTCATGTGAAACCCAACTTCTTTATTTTACTAATGACATAGCATCGGCTTTAGATCGCGGCTCACTTGTGCATTGCATTTTTCTTGACTTTCAAGAAGCTTTCGATAAAGTACCTCACCAATCACTCCTCCTGAAAATTAGTGCCTTGAACATTGACCCGAACATTCTTAAATGGATTGAATGCTTCCTGACTAATCGCACTCAGTTTGTAACAACTAATGGCTATAACTCACCTCTTTCTAAAGTAACATCCGGCGTACCCCAAGGTTCCGTATTAGGCCCTTTACTTTTTTCTTATATATATTAATGATCTCCCAGACAGCATTAACTCCGCTATAAGGGTATTTGCAGATGATTGTGTAATTTACCGTGAAATAAACAATGAATATGATAACCAATTTCTACAGTCCGACCTTGACACTGTCTCAACCTGGTGTAATAAATGGCTTATGACTCTCAACTCTAACAAATCTAAATGCATGTCAATAACCCGGCGATCTCATTCTCCCCCCTGTACCTACAGAATTAACGCCGTTCCCCTTCAGCATGTCTCCTCATATAAGTACCTCGGCGTTTACATTACCAACAATCTATCTTGGCACACGCATGTTACCTACATCTGTAATAACGCTAACCGAACGCTAGGATTCTTACGCCGCAACTTTTCTCGCGCTCCGCTGTCCCTCAAAATTCTATTATACCGATCACTAATTCGCCCAAAGCTTGAGTACGCGTCCGCTATATGGGATCCCGTGCAGCAAAATTTAATTAACGCGTTAGAATCTGTTCAGAACCGCTCAGTTCGGTTCATTTGTTCTAATTATTCCCGTACTGCTAGCATATCAGAAATGAAATCTAACCTTGACCTACCCAATTTAACTGTCCGGAGGAAACTGGCGCGACTGCATTTTTTTCATAAGATATTTTTTCACAATCCATCAATGAAGCGAGACCTCAATTCACAACCGTCATACCACTCATCGCGCATTGATCATCAGCATAAGGTTGCCATTCCGTTTTGCCCCACCAAATTCTTTTCAGCAGCCTTCTTACCGAAAACAGCCGCCGATTGGAACCACCTTCCCTCTTCCGTTGTATCAATAACAGACCCTTTGTTATTCAAGACTGCAATTTCTCAGCAATGCTTGTAACTATACGCAGTTTCCATTATCTATCTTTGTCTTGTATGTGCTTGAATTCTTATACATTTTTAGTTGACTTATGTTGCCTTCCTGATTTGCGCATCTGATACTTGTCTCTTTATTTTGTCTTTTTTTCTTGTGTGTTATATATGTTGTACCCACCCCCTCTGTAATGCCCTACGGGCTCTGAGGGTATTCTAATAAATAAATAAATAAATAAATAAATAAATAAATAAATAAATCCCGACCCATTCGCAAGTATCTGACAAATGAAGCCAACATTAGGCTGGCAAACTCTACAACCTCGAAGACAGAAACATCGCTTAGAAATCTTGCACAGCATATATTATCACCAAAAAGGAATCAATAAGTAGAAATACGTCTTAGCACCAGCATAACATTTTAAGGGATGCCAGTAGAATCAAGTAGAATATTCATACAAAAACACTTGTTTTGCCAACACCTTCTTTTAAACAACAATTAGAGAGTGGAATGAAACTCCTGAAGATAAAGTAAATATTAGGGACAATGGGGCTTTGTTTTAGATGTTGTGAGATTGTGACATGTGTAATACGCATTTTCTACCTGTTTGCTTTGTGTGATATTGTACTAAAATTTTGTTTGTGTACTGTGATTGTTATATGTTATGTTTTAGGTAACTTTTTTGTGTGTACTTTGACAGGAATGTCATTAGCTCTACTGACAGGAATGCATCTGCGGCGTTGCAGAAACTAAATGTAACCACACACCAAACGGCAGCGCATGCGTAAAAGGCCATCTGAGCCATGTCCTCTATATATGTTTCTCTTTTCGTTCCCTTTCTTTCTCTCCCTCTCTGCGCTTGCTTTCTCGCCCATCAATTTTATTGCATCCCACGTCGCACAAATCGGCGCACGTGTTCCGGGGGTGATGCGAAAGTTGAAGGATCGGACAAAGAGAGCGCGTGCCTGTCACCGGCTCAGTAATTGTGCTGAATAGTTTTTTGTTCACGCGACACAGCTGCGATAAAAGCTTAAACAGCTCCGGTGTTCATAAGACGCGGCTAGCAGTATGAACGACACAAGTACTGCAGCTCTAAGAGCAGCGCTCTTATTTATTTCGAGGAGCGCGGCGACGGGATTCCGAATAGACCACACAACACAGACCGGTGTTGTGTGCTTTATTCTGGGTCCCGTCATTGCGCTGTTTGAAATACTTGTGTGTGTCTACCAACAAGCCCACTTTGCCACCATTTTGAAGCTCTTAATAATTCCTGCGACGGTGGTCTAGTGGCTAAGGCAGTCGGCTGCCGACACGCAGGTCGCGGGACCGAATCTCAGCTTCGGTGGATGCATTTTTTATGGAGGCGGAAAGGCTGTAGTCCCGTGTGCTCAGATTCGGGTGCACGTTAAAGACCCCCAGGTGGTTGAAATCTTTAGAGCCCTCCACAACATACGTCTCTTTAATCATGTGCCGGTTTTGGGACATCAAATACCAGCAATCATTACTATCATTATTTACTCCTGTGTTGTAGCCAGACCTGTCTATCCCTGCGGCTCTTGTTTGAGTTGCGCGTGTGTTCCGGCCTTTGCCAGAGCGCTTTCCGTCGGCGAATGCTCAAACTTTGCTTGCATCCGTTAGGTGCGGAGCATGTAAGGCAGGGGAGGGCTGCTGTCGTTGTCACTTGGCGTAACGCAAGCATAAACCACGTACAGCGTAGTCAGCTGTCGCATACTCAGCTAGCGCAATCGCCTAACAGAAGTTTCCTTCTCTTGTTGATGCTGATGCTGATGACCTCTGATGGATGGCGCTTACCCACAAAGGGGGATGGGCCAAGAACCGGGCGGCATGATGATAATTCTAATGCGTCTTTTCCTCTTGCTCTTCGAGTGCCAATAATGATAATATAAAGTTTGACCATTTCTAATGTCAGTCAAGAAAAAAAGGAGATCCACGTGTAAAAAGCGAAAAATGAAGCAAGTGAGATATTGGCCGCGAGGGCCTCCACTGCAGCGAGGCCAGCGCTGCAATCGTTTTGACGTCACAGATAGTACGCGTGATCTCGCCTTGCTTGCATCGTCATCCATTTCTGCACCAGCTTTCAGTCGCGATTTCACGATGTAAATTAGACACGAGAGTGCCACCGGGCGCCCTGATTCGTAGTTTGCTTGCCCGTATTATTAGGTCTTACCGCTTCATTAGGCACTGAGCTTCAAAAGAAAGGAAATCACGCACGGTGTTCACAGCAAAAGCGCAGGAAATGCTGTGTTCTAGCAGACCACACCTCCTGGCATCCTATGATTGACGTCATCACGTAGGTGGTGTCACGGTGTGTCCTCGCGGTCAATAGAAAGAGAAAAAAAATGAACGAAAAAGGAAGCACGTATAAATCACTCGGAATTGCGAGATAAAAGACATGAAAACTGGCCAGGATAACAGGAAAGAAATGCAAGAGGAAAGTTAGAGAAAAGCGAAAAGAAGCAAAAAATTGCATCCAAGCCCCGTACTTCCGCCACGCTTGGCATTCATATTGATGAGCTGCCTTAATTAATTTCTGTCTAATAGATTAGCAATTTTCTCCGGCCACTCTTTTCTATACGTCCTTTAATGTCGTATATTTATTGTAATTTTAAAAATAAGATATGTTTCAGTAGTAAATCTGTGCAACTGAGATTTGTGAGAACACTATACCGTTTTAACAATGCGAGAGAGATCATTACACATTAATAATATTTTTATTTGCGTTTCTTGTGCAAAACGATGTACCCTTCTTTTCAATCTTACCTTAACAAGCAAGCAAAAAAAATGTAATACCTTCGACAGCAATGTAAATTGTTTCGTAAACCCCTACGTAAAATAAAAGTGTATGAAAACAATTCGTCCGTTTTTTTTAGCTTCATTGTACGCAGATGCCTTGACATAGCAAGGTATGATTAAACAGAGCTAATCGGTGGTTGTACTACCTCGCCCTGTCACCTCATATATCCAGGAAAAATTGTTTGCTGCGTTCAGATAGATCTGCGAGGCTATTCTCTATCCTTACGTCAGTGAAACACAATTGCTCTCACTCATCTTTATTTGTGTCTTCTTTCTTTTTTTTCTTCGCATTGCGAAATTCGTCCTGCTTAAAGCCACGTTGTGCGCGTCCTCAGAGATGCCCAGAAACGCTATCTGATTTAGATTCTCACGGGTCTCTCGGTTAAACGTTCGCACCTCACAGATTTCGGTATCTTGTGTTTACGAGAAGTCGTTAACGAATCAGAGCATTTAGTACTCTACTATGGGGAATCTGGAAGCCATCATCGAGGGATCGGGGGTCTAAAATATATGTTCGAAGATTTACAATATGGAGTAGATAACTATGGGAAATCTTAAAGCTGTCCTGGTGGGCCGAGCAAACGGATGATCACAAGTTGTGTTGAGAAAAAAGTGTGTGTTTAGAAGAAGTGGTTAACGATTTAGAGTACTTGGTACTCTACTATGGGAGAGCTTAAAGCCGTCCCGGGGCTACTATAAGGAAATCCCATCAGAAAGCTTGAATTGGGTGTTTAGAAAACGTTTATTTTCATGGGGCGCAACAAACCTAAGAGACAAGTGTCTGTATAACAGGCACAATAACAAACAAAGGACAAAGCACAACATACTTTACACACTTAAACAAAAGTGTCCAAGTTCGTAGGATATCCATAGTTCATTGTACTAATAACTATACATACACTACATAAATGCACTAATCACAATATGGACAATGTACATTATGATATAGGTACAGAATTTACGAGACTTGGTGAAGATGTTAGAAAATATGTACAACAGGTATCAATATTCATAAAAGTTACATAACATACAGCGTTAGAATGAAGTGCATATATAGAAGAGCTCACACCCATATGGCACATACACAAACACATAAAAATATTAAACACATACTGATTACATGCACCAATCAGACATTGACAGGTGACCTGGCTATAGGAACCAGGCCAGGTGGAAGACTAATCGAATGCGTCTGTCAACTACGGACAGAAAGCGGCACGACCATTGTCGCAGAAATTCTTCCTCCCCAAGGAAGAACGATTCCTCCGACAAAAACGATAAGAGTTCAGAGTAGAGGCGTTCCAGAATCGGAAAAAGAGCACGACGACGATGACCTGCCGCAACAGCTTCGCACCTATTACGCCATATACAAAAAACTCCCGCAGCTATTAAAAGGCGTGCAAAGCGACTACGCGAGCAGCGACCAGATGTTACAAAGCGATTAACACCTAGGCCACGAAAACTAGTGTTAAATGACTTCCAAAACACCTTTGCAATGACACATTGCTGCAGCATATGCTGGTTAGACTCCTGTAACGGGCAGTTAGGACAAGTGGATGATGGAACCATGCCCCACCTCTCCAATCTGTCCCGTGTTGGAAGTACTCTCCATCGAAGGCGCCACATTAAGTCACGGAGGTGACCAGGCAAAAACGATGCCGTTATCGCGCTCCACGAGGCATGTCTCGATCGTGCTAGACGGGCTGGAGGAACCAGATGAAGCAGAAGAGCCGCCGTTGTATCTACAATGCGCCTTTCAAAAATGCCCACATCGGGACAAACCTGCTGCGTGTGTCGATAAAATGCTACTGCCGTTGAGTAAAATGCAGGCACGTTAAGTGTTTGCGGTGCAGAATTAAGCCGCGCATCTGGTAGTAAATAGCGTAACTTGGTGCCTAAGAAATAGCAGGCAAGATCACGCGCGGGGCACTGATGACCATGCAACAACCGAAGTAAGAATCGTAGGGCAAGCAGCCGGCAGCGAACAGAGACGGATGGGAATGCGAATCCACCGCAGTTTCTCGGTTGCCAAAGAGCTGCTCGGCAAACCCGCTTTGTTCCACCTGACCAGAAAAAAAGAGCCAATGAGGTATTGCAACGACCTGGTGATCCGTAATGGGGACTGTAAGACATGAGATATGTACCATGCACGGCCGCAAAACACCGTCTGTGCTGAATACCTTCTTTCGAGCATCGGTAAATCATACTCTTGTGCTTCCCGGACGTGTCGTTTTACATCTTCGACTACTGAATTCCACAAGGAAGCTGATATTCAGTAGCAAGTTTAATCAAGCCCAAGAATGCGAATAAAGCTTGAGGGGAGGGGTTAGAAAAAGTGGGTGACGATTTAGAGTACAGCCTACTCTACTATGGGAGAGCTTAAAGCCGTCCCGAGGGCGTTAACGTAAGGCCGAAAGTAAGTTACATCGGCGAAGGAAAAGAGGTACAGATGACTGGGCTTGAATTTCGATCTAGAGGAATCGTTACTGTACTATGAGGCAGCAAAACACCATCCCGCTGCCGCTAGTGGGTAGAACATGGCCTATAAATAAGCACTGGCTATATGCGTATATTTGTGCTGGCTGTTTTTCTAAAATTGATGATTTCTCATTTGTAAGCTTCTTGGTGATCAGCCGTCTCTGATTGGCAGTCAAACTACTATTGAGGTCATGTTTATTTGTACATGGGCACGAAAGGTTGACCATATTTGTTGAAATTAACCACTCAAGAACTGCACTTCTATATAAGCTCATTGATGAAGGTGCAATTCTCGGCACGAAAGAGCAGTTAAAAAGAACGTTGCACAATGCGAAACAAAGAAAGAAGGAGAGAAAAAGAAAGAGAGAAAGAAAGAAAAAAGGAAAGACAAAGAAACAAAGAAACTAAAAGGCTTTCCACCATTTTCCCGATACAGCTCCTGCTATTCTTCTTTTTTTGTAGTTCAGCGTTGTGTTACTTGATTCACTGTTCACGCCCACATTTAGCGAAAAGAATTTAACGTGCAGCATATTTCAACCCGCACACACATCAGGCCTCACAGAGTTTGAATTAACGGAAGAGCAACAACAAGTGTCACAAACCTTTAGCTATCACAGCTTTCTATGTTCGCCTATACCTTATTAGCCCAAGGAAATGCAAAGGTTACAATATAATTCTTGTTTTAGACAGCTGTGTATAGTTCTGTGTGTGTGCCATTCTTTTTAAAGCAAAGCGTCATTCTTTTTATTTGATTTGAATGATTTGTGGAGTTTTACGTCCCAAAACCACCATATGACAAGGGCCATTCTTTCGAAGTCCTGTATAAATGTGAGGCGAAAAGCACTCAGCCTTAGTTTGCCCGTTATGCGACCGATCTATGAACAGCTCTGGCCTATATTCGAGCTTAAAAAGCCTACACGATTCCTGGTTGTGGACATTCTATATTGGATACTTGAGCTGGGTGAATATCTTAGCGTTCTGTAATAAAAGTTGGCGAGTTGTCGTGAGGTTTGCGCCGCAGACATTTCGATAGCTTGAAAGAGCCATGACGCCGTATTTTTTATCCTAAATTGTGTTCTGTGGATCAATTCTGTTCCGTTCACAGACGAGCTGGCGAGCGAGACATAAGCATCCTTGTACGAGCAAATAATTTACGATGGAATACGTTCATAAACACGCGATATTTCTGGTAGTCGGGAAACACGAAGGTCGCGGGATCGAATCCCAGCTATGGCGGGTGCATTTTCGATGGAGGCAGAAATGTGTGAGGCCCGTGTGCTTGATCCATCCCCACGTTAAAGTACAACAGCTGATAGCGTGAGCTACTTAGTGGTGACCGGTCTTATACACATTATTTCGTAGAGCGCCTAATGTGGTCACCTCGTTTTGTATGACCACGGTCTAAGATCTTACACCACAGTTCTAACTCATATACGAGAACTGGCCCAATACCTGAAATATGGGAAAGCTTAGCATACGAAATTGAAACGTTAGCTGACTTCTTGCTCATACTGCTTTTTTACTGACCCAGTTTTTTGACGGCCTTATTACACGGCTTCGGCCCGGTAGATGATGTGAGTGTGAAAGCCCTGGCATTACTTCAACTAAAGTTTAGTGACATTACACTTCATAATCGTTTTTTGGGGTGAAAAGGTGATCCAAACATACGTTTCTCATCTTTACTATTGCAAATTCGACCATGTATTCTTTTAATCCTTTCGTGCAGTCCAGCCTTCTTCCAGTTGTGAAAGGAACAGTCAGGAGGTAAGCAAGACAAAAGGAGTGCGTGATACCGACGAGAAATACGGCGGCCGTGACAGTTTCAATGGCGCTTTGCATCGGCCGTCAACATGCGAGAAAAGTGGTGTGACATGTGTATGCGGAAATGGTTTCTTCACAAAGTAGCCTGGTGGCTGCACTGATTGTGTTCGTGAAGACATGTGCAGTTAAATACGTAGTGCGTAGTATGTTATCAATATTTCTCCGCTTATGCCGACGGAACATTGTTGAGCGAATTGCTGCAGAATGCATCAGCTTGATGTTCTACGGTGACAAAAGGAGTGAATCCATTGTGCCGAAAGTGCACCACTGATTAAACTAGACAAACACTGGTTCTGTGCTTTCAATTTGTTCTTTGAGCTTGCAGTCATCATTACTACTGTCATCGCCATCGTCTTTGCCGGGCAATGGCAACAACATGCAAAAGATCAGCAATTTATCTGCTGGTGATAATTGACGCCTTCTTGCGAGATATCGTCAGTTCGTACATCCTACATACGCTCAACCCAACACAGTTTTCAGAACCGTTTTGCCTTGTAAAATAGATTACGTGCTCTCAGGTCAACCAGCGACATTTCCTCGTAATATGTGCTTGATATATTGCTTATAGAGAATTAACCGACCCTAGTGAATAATAGTTAGGTGGCGAAGTGGCCCAGTGGACCTAGAGAAGGAGCTGAAGGTTTCCGTGGGCAGAGACCGAACGAAGAGTGTTTCCACAATCACTGTCATGGCTTCTGACGGCGCTGTCTGATGATCAAATCCCTCGTTTAAATGCACATATGTACCCCTTAGAGTAGACAGGGGGACAGCTGCCGTGGAAGCTCTGTCGGTACACTCATCGGACGTGTTAATCGAAGTTCGCAGGTTCAGTGCCTGCCCACGGCAAGTTGTCTTTTTGTCCCCGTTTATTGCGATAGCCATTACATGGACACTCTTGGCCCTATTTCGCCGCCGGTGTCGACGTAACCGTCGCTCACTGTATATGTATACGCATCTATGTATACAAAAACGCAAGAAAGAATAATTACCCAGAAACACGATCCAGCACGCGGAATCGAACGTTGGACCTCTGAATTGTGAGTTCGATGCGTTAGCACCTGAGCCATGAAGAAGCACCTCCTTTCCCGTTCAATCGGCAAGCTATTTATATCTACCACTTACCATTGTTAATGGCCATCTCGGGGAGAACTATCATGTTTTCAGCATTACCAGCAACATGGCGCATTGAGTGCGCGGGGCCACATCGTCACAACGAGGCGGCGCGCGATCTCATCTCCCACGCGTACTTTTCCCCGCGGTGAGGAGACAGGGTGGACGCTCACGCGTGCGCTTATCTCGCGGCTGGCTTTGGACTTTCACCGCAACGATTCTGTTGGAGTTACCGGGCGCACAAACCTCACTGCGATCGTCGCACAGACTCCCTTTGCGAAAAAGGTGCGCTTTTATGACAAAGCGAGAGAGAAAAACAACATTTATTTTTGAAAAGTGGTTCATCGCGGGTGGGGCCCTTCGTCTAAGGCTCCACTGGCTATATCGGCTCGGCGGGCCAGACCAAAGGTCGCTAGTTGGCTTTCCAGTGTCCGTTCAGCGAGTGGCGCCTCCCAAGGCCATGTATGTATTGGGTGCGTATTTCTAATGTCGACTGTGACAGGTCGCTGTGGACAGCTGTAGGTAATATGTGTTAGTGTAGGAGTATCTGCGAACCACGCACAGGCGTTGCAATATCCTGCCGGGCACATCATGTGAAGCTTATGCAGATTTGGGAATGTATCAGTCTGCAGGCGGCGCCTGTCCCAAGCTTGATGTCTATTGAAGTCCTTATGGGGAGGTGATCTAACGCGGTGATCTAATCTTTGTTTCTCTCCGAGATTCCAAGCCGTGTAACTCCTTCATCGGTATCCTCTTCAGCAGCAGGTGGTAGTGGGACCCGGCCACTGAGAACTCGAACTTGGCAATGAACAAGTTTATTGCCATCCTGACCCGTATGGGCTGCACGCCAGACTAACCCATGTTCAGAGAGGCACAACGAAGGAAGAACTGAGATGCTTATTCGCGTTTATCTGTACCCGTGAGTACGTTCCACGCGTCATTTCTGCACGAAAATGCGGGGCACGTTTCAATCTGCTTGCCATTCTGCGAGTCACCTTCTAATTTGTTGCTCTCGCATTCAATGCTTTGCCTTTCCGGCTATCCTGCGACTTTTTTTCCTTCACAATGAAATTGCAATTACTTCTAATAATATCCCCTATACCTTGCTTGAGAGTATTGCTTGTTAGTTCTCATTCGTTTTTGGCGTAGCACAACAAACCCAGACGGGAAAAGGACACCCACAGTTAATCCCACCCATCTCGCCCAATTTGCAGTTCTGTCAAGTTCTGATTCATATACGAAGGGCAGTTTAAGAAATGTCTAACAATTCTATACGACGCTAATACGTGCGTATACGACCAAAAACACGTAAGTCCTTTTTAACATTGTCTCCAGTGTAGTTATTATATATGGTTGATTGTAAGTTTGTCTTTCAATGGTTAACGTTGATTGTTGATTCCTCCAGCGTTTCTTTAAGACTCAAATAATCACTGACATCGACAAACACGCTATAGGTGAACGTGACCACTAAGTAAAGCACTCTGTTTGCTGGAAAATGTAAATGAGCCTAAAAAGGCAACCCACCAATAGTAAACTCTACAACCGTCTCGGCAAAAAGAAAAAAGAGAGAGAGAGAAGCCAAGTTCACTTATTATAGGTGAAGTGGCCACACTGGCCGGAGGCGACGCTGATGATGGTGCCCATGACGACGTTACTGCTATTGCAGAGACGCTGGACCGTGCTGACGTCGAACACCAGGCCGTCCTCACTGTGGTCGGTTTCCGCATGCGAGAGCCCGTATAGGGTCCTGTCCTCCCCGGAGAGCCTGTGTTCTGCAGCGCACAGTTAAAGCTGGTACAGGAAGCGTAGCGTCTTCTCGCTGGATCCCACGAGCAGCCCGACGCCAACGAAGCGGTTCATTGAGGCCCAGCTGCTCTACTTGAGCAACACGATGAATTTGCGTCCCTGGTACAACTGCCGTGCCACCTTCCGGAATGCTTTGGCACGCTGAAAATTCTTCGCCGTGACGACCACCTTTTCACTTGTATGGTATATTGTGCACAGGAAAAGAGCACTTACTCTACGGCGTGTCTACACAAACGCTTACCAGCGCAGTTTTAAACAGACAAGTCAATTCATCGTGAACCGCATTTACGTTGTTTGCTTCTGCGAGAGGATCTTCAGTGACATCAGTTCAATCGGTTAGGTCACCATAAGGCGCATGTAAACTTGCTTTTTTACTGTGACGTAAGCACTCGTATTTAGGTGTTGTACATTTCTTTGCAAACAAATGCGACCATTATCGACATTGTATAGATGCTTCATTCATTGTGTATTTGGTGGTACTTCAAATATTCTGCATACTATCTCTATTTTATGTTCGATTTTACTTGTGATATTTTCAGTATGTACCGCTAATCCGCTATCTATGCTATCACCATACTAAATGCTGCACATGTTTTATTATCTGTCTGTTAACAATGAATATGCACAATGCCAGGGTCCCCCGTGCCACGTCCTTATTTAAGACACCTATTACAGTCATATGCGTGTATGCATTGACGAAGGCCGGTCCCCGGCTGCAACGTAGTCAATAAAACATATTTATATATCGATATATAGACACTATCGGCTGCACTTTTTCGCAAGGGTCGGCGTCACCGTCACTTACAATGTAAGTGTACGCATAAAAATTCAGAAAAAAGCCTTTGGTACGTGGAATCAAACGTGGGACCTTAGAATCGTGAATGTGAGGCGTTAACCACTGATCCACGGAGGTGCACGTCCTTCAAAGCTCAAACGGCAAGCTATTTATATCTACCCCTTAGCGCTGGTAACGGGAATCTCGGTGGGGGGGGGGACTATCGTGGTTTCAGCATTACCAGCAAGATGGCGCAATGAGCGCGCGTCGCCCCGTGGTCACGACGCGGCGGCAGGCGCTCTCATCTCTCACGTGTACTTTGCTCCGCGGTGAGGAGGCAGGTGTGAACACTCTCTCCCGCGCCCTTATCTCGCGAGGGGAGGATCGTATGTGTTGGCTGACCTTTGGCTTTCACTGCAACGATTCTGTTGCAGTCAGAGGGCGCACAAAGGTCCCTGCAATCGTTGCACAGCCTCTGTTTGCGAAAAGAGCCCACTTTTCAGACACAGCGAAGTAACTGGCAACTGAGACTCATATTCGCGTTCCTCTATACCTGTGAGTATGTTTTGTCTGTTATTTGTGCGTGAGAAACACGGGGCATGTTGCGATCTGCTTGCCATTCTGCACGTTACCTTACAATTGGTTGCTATCCCATTCATTGCTTCCCCTTTGCGGCAAAGCTGCGACATCTTCGTTCACTCGTCCACTTCGCTTGAGCACCGATAAACATCGCTTCCTGCCTACGCCAAAACATCTTCTCACCCACATTTCTTTCTTCACATTTCCATTATAGTTTAGTTTAATAATTTCTCCGATACTTTCCTTGGCATTATTATTGTGTCAAAACACGGGAAAAGGAGCCTTAAGTATACACGTCTTTTCCTTATATGTTAATATATATTTAGTGTGGGTGTTTGTTACTAACATCGTTCTAATCCCTGCATGATCACAATCACCATCATCCGCATGTCTCTTTGTCCTCATCACCACTCTGTGTCATCACCATTGTCATCGTATGTGTACTCGCTCTGCGCGTTCGTTTTGCGAGGTCTTTCATCCAATAAACGCTGACGCAACCAAGACTACCAAGACTTCATACGTGGTGTAGTTAGATTTTGTGTCCTCTGACTTCCCGCAGTCCGCTCTACCCACGGGAACTTCGTTCAGGCCGCTGCTTGCGCTCACTGTCGGGCAGCATGTCCCAAACCAAGCCTGCCAGCGCTTATGTCATCAACCACCCACCACCGCAAACTGCCCCTCTACTTACATACATGGACATCAGCGGGAACCCCCGCTCTTCGCTGGTCTTCGTGGAGAAGACACAGAAGACTGGCTTGATGACTACGACCGTGTAAGTGCCGCTAATAGGTGGGACGAGGCCGCAAAACTGCGTTACGTCCGTTTTTATCTGACCTGAGTCGCGAAGACGTGGTATTTTAACCACGTCGTTGACTTACCCGACTGGGCTACCTTCCAGCAGCAGCTGCGACAAGTTTTTGGGACACCGGACATTCAATCCGCCGTCGCGAAGGGGACACTCGATATCGCCGAAAACATCCCGGCGAATCGTACACTTCATATATTGAGGATGTCCTCACACTGTGTCGGCTTGTCAATCAATTCATGCTGGAATCGGACAAAGTGCGCCATATATTGAAAGGCATTGGGCCTGTTGCCTTCAATTCTCTCGCTTCGCAAAACCTAGCTACCATCGCTGATGTAGTGATGACATACAAGCGTCTTGATGCGCTGTACTCCGTTCATCTCCAACCGCACATTGGCGGCCACCACTCCACGCCTCATGGATATCTGCGTGACCTCATCCAGGACATTACACGTGAAGAATTGCGGTCTATGGGCTTCACGCCTCCTACACCACGTCCTACACAGTCTTTGGGAGTGCCCTTGCGTGACATCATAAGGGAGGAACGTACATCTATGACCGGCTCTGCGCCCGTACAGCCACCTGCTTCTCGCCCCATATCCACCTACCCTGAAGTTGAGGCCGTGCCTTCCAGCGACGCACACGCGACATTGCCGCTGCCATCCTACGCGTTAGTTGCTGCCGCTCCCCCTGCGAACTACCATACCATGCCCCCTGACCCTTCTTCGGCCCACCTGACCGCGCTATCTCCAGGTGCCCCGAACACCTTCTACTCCCCACCGTGGCGCTCGTCCCGCCCTGTCTGCTACTGCCCTGGCTATCGCGGCCACATATCTCGTTTCTACCGAAAGCGCCAACAATATGAGCGTCGGAACGACATGCGTGAGCGGGATTTGTACACTGGGGTGTCTTATCAAGGTCGGCGTCATTCGTCTCCCCCGCACTGGTCTCCATCTCCTCCGGCATCGACTGCACCGCGGAGCAGCCGAAACACGAGACGCCGCTCGCCTTCGCCCTTCCGCCGTTCCACTTCTGCACTTAGGCTCGCCCCATTCTCGTCTGATATTCATTCGGAAAACTAAATGATGCAGTTTGTGGAGCAAAAACTGCATGCGGAATTAGAACTGAAATTCCTCCATCAGGCCCGTGTAACATGGTTTCTGGGGAAGTGGAAGGAGTGCAAGTCGATGCTTAGGGGGACCCAGGTGCGACATTGTCTGTGATACGTGCTGATTTGTGTGAATGTTTAAGGAAAGTAATGACGCCTTACGATGGCCCCACGTTAGTTGCTACCCAACGGAACGTCATTTGCCCTTCCGCGTTTTGTACTGTGCATGTTTTCATCGACATACGCCATCATGTCCAGCTTGCTGTCCTGTCCCGCTGCTCTCACCAACTAAGTTTAGGGTGGGATTTTCTATCATCTGCTTCCGCAGCAATTTGTTGTGGACAACGCGTCGTTCACCTCAGTGAGACCGACTACATGCTTGACGACGACAATCAGAAGCCTCTTCGTCTGGTCGCTGCGAAAGACATCGAACTGCCACCACTACAAGAGCAAATTGTCAGCATTACTTTCAACGACATCTATCAGGGTGATGCATTGGTCTCACCGTCACCACTTTGCGTTCGTAAAGGCATACTTCTTCCGTCCGGTGTCATTCGTTTTTGCAAGGGCTCTTGACTTGTCACCGCTGTAAACTCTACACCGGAGAAGATCTTACTGCCACAGGGCACTACTGTGGCCCGTGTTGCCGACTTCGGACCTGTTTTGTCATGCCACTTCAGGCCATCGCATCCAAGGACCCTTTCCTTGGTGAGCATGTTTCTTCCTCCGCCTTTACCACCGCTCTCAGCAGCAACTTGACACACTCACAGAGGCAGCAGCTGCTCGCATTGTTGCAAAAACACGGAAAATATTTCGATATTTGCTCATCTAAGCTGTGCCGCACTAATACTACACTGTAGCACATCCAATTCAAACAATTGGGACATCTATCGTACACGGCCGACCCTATCGCGTGTCTCTAGCTGAAAGAAAAATTATAGAAGAAAACGTTGCTGACATGCTTAAATGGGAAGTCATCCGTCCCTCATTTAGCCCTTGGTCGTCTCCTATTGGTCCATAAAAAGGGTGGCTCAGTGCGTTTTTGCGTGGACTACCGGGCGCTCAATAAGATCACACACGAGAACGTGTACCCTATGCCACGCATTGACGACGCCCTTGATTCCCTACAAGGCGCGGAATTCTTTTGAAGCATTAACTTGCGTTCTGGGTACTGGCAGATTCCTATGCATGAAGATGATAAGGAGAAAACGGCGTTCGCAACCTCCGACGGGCTATATGAATTCAACGTGATGCCTTTCGGATTGTGCGACGCACCTGCGACTTTTGAGCGCACGATAGATACCGTGCTGCGTGGCCTGAAATGGAACAGTTACCTTTGCTACCTGGACGACATTATCTTTTCGTCAACGTTTCCTAAGCACCTAGAACGATTGGATCAAGTTTTGACGTGCCTTGCTGGCACCGGGCTCCAAATAAACACTAAGAAATTCTGTTTCGCTGGCAAATCAATCAAGGTCTTAGGACACGTCATTAGCAAAGATAGCATCCAACCCGACCCTGACAAGATTTCTGCAGTCCTTCACTTTTTTGCGTCCCGAAAAAATAAAGGAGCTCCGCAGTTTCTTTGGCCTTGCCTCCTATTTCCCCGGTTTATCCAGAACTTTGCTTCTATTTCTTCTCCATTACACCAACTACTTCCTTTCAACGTCCCCTTTCTGCGGTCTCACGAATG